>NW_013665685.1:1016353-1058419 GCF_000517525.1 Limulus polyphemus
TTTAAAATGTCACACCTGAACGCTCACATCCTTTTAATTATGTTTGAAATTATGAACATTGCTCAACATCATGAAAATTAAACCTTATTTTCAATAAGCAATCCTGAAAAATATTTGGGGGTGCTTAACTTTTTCCAGGTGTATATATTCATTTAAAATCTTGTTCATTGTTATAGGAAGGCCACAGTTCTTACTGTCCTGTGTCCTTTGGACTCAATAGCTGTTGCCATTATACAAGTCATATTCTCATCTGTGTTCTGGTAAATCTCTAGTGCAATTTACCCCCTTGTTTCAAAAGTTTAGACATTTGAAGACCATAATATAACCTTTGTGAATAAACCCTGGCCTATGGGTAGGTCATTCCAAAATATTATTACTGTTTTTACCCCTGTGTGTTTGTTTGTGCATTTATCAGCAAGATTTCTCAAATGGCTGAATTGAGATGGACAAAAGCTGGTATACATTTGGACTATGATCCAACTTATAATTAATTAGTTTTGGGGGGTCAAGGTTACAACAGTGTCATGAAAATCCGAAAAATCCCTATGTGTTAACATGCAGACCAATTTTTCACACTATTTTTGCTTGATAACTCAGTCAAAAATAATCAGATTTTGATGGAACTTGGTGTACATGTGTAAAATATTATCCCTCATTGTCCTGCCAAAAATGGTTCATGTCCATTAATAACAACGAACATATTTTAATATTTTTTCAGGGTTGAATATGATCAATACTGCGTGGCAGAGGTATGCACTCTACTGAGTGCTCGTATAGTTTGTTTTTGTTTTCAAACCAGGCAATGGATGTGCTTTACAGCAAGAAGTAGTAACCTAATGAAGTAACATATTTTCTAGCTGTGTAGGTAATACTTTCGTGGCTCCTTGAATATGTTCATTAAAATATCTTCATACTTGCAGACACACAACAGATAATACTTTGTCCAATGTACAGAATGTAGCCCAACCCTTAACATACCCAACACAATCAAGAGCCAAATTGTTAATCTGCTTGCTTCCTAAACCAAAAATTAGCATTCACTTTGAGACTGGGTGATATTGAAATGGCTGTCATTGCTCCATGAAAATTGTGAACAGTTTCTAGGACTTCGGTGTTGACAAGCCTTCAGTCAAGTAAAATAATTCCTATCATTCTTTGGGTGATACACTATTTGCATTTTCTAGCTCTTAGAAAATACCAACATTAATAAAGAACACATTTTACAGACCTCGCAGATGGTGCCAGTCACATGCTTACATCAGACATAGTAAAGTCTTCGTGAATTCCTTACAGCATTTGTTTACAACCTTAACATTCATCTCCTTCTCTATTAATTTTTTTTAGAAGTTTTGCAGTCAAGTTCCCACTATCATTGAATAATTTTGTGCATTTTAAGCAACCTATTATATTTTCTTTTAAATTTCTAACAAATTTGACTTCTTGCACACACTTTGACACTAGTAATATACTTGTGTTTCTGTATTCATCACTTAGTTCCCTTGGGTGGGCTATACTACATCTTCAAGGGATACCAGATACTTTGGACAGGACAGATTTTGTTTGAGTTTCTTAAGTACATAACTATTGAAATACAATAATTGTATATTTGTTCACAATGATGCACTGTTTGTTGTTTTTTTTTTACTACTAACTTTTTGTACCTGTTGATTACACTATATTTCAGGAAGTTAGAACAAGCAGTCACCTGTAAAAGAGAAAAAAAAGAATACCAAACTTGTATGTCACCTGATACCTTAAGAATATTTCAAACTATTCACATTAATATGTAGATGTTTTAAGGTGGATTTATGTTTATCACCATTCATTGTGATATATAGCTTTATAATAGCTTGTAATCTATGATCTCTGACTAAATTAAGTTTTCCTTTATATGCTTGTTAGAAAATCAATCTTTACTTTCACAAAAGAAAGGTTTTTTAGTATGAAAATTATTAATGCATGTTAGAATTATTCCCAACTCATTAAGTTTCTTACTTTTTTGGTTTCTGATTTCATCTGCTTGATTTCTTTGCTGGTGTTTTAAGAATATTATAATATTAAAGTAGTTTGTATATATATATTTTAAGCTTTAAAAAAAACATTGTGTTAAGTGCATTTACAGAACCATGAAAGTCAATTCCTTCATTTCCTTCAGGCTTTAATTAAAATAATTGTTTTTTGTCTCAAACATCTTACGGGCATCTTAAAATTTGATTCTCTAAATGGAATTGTGAAGTGCATAATCTTTTTTTAATTTTTCTGATGTCATTATATTCGGATCTTGACAAGAGTAAAAGCTGTTCATGATAACAAGGAACCCACTTGAAGAAAACATAGGGAAATATGGCTGACAAAATATTAAAAACTTTTGTTTAAAACACAAATGAACTGATGATGACCTAAGTAGGTTGAAACATTGTTACTTCTGATAAATGTTTTTAATACCCATATCAGCCATCTCTATTAAGTAAAAAGAGCTGTTGTTTTCCATAACTAATTCATATTCACTCTCCTGATTTCATACTTCTATCTAAAAACTTCCACTTTCTATGTGGCTTTTGAATCTCTAGACAACTACAGTTTCATATACTGGTGAAAAGATAACACTTTATTGTACAAATGTTATTTGTAAGTTAGCTATTCTTTCTTTGATATTACTTTTGTTAACAGTACTGGTTATAACTGGTTATAATATATCTAGTTTTATTATTACACTTTTATTATAGAGATTATTTAGCATTGTTAGCTTGGCATATGGATTTAGAACTAACTTATGTCTCCTAAGCTAGCTGGCTGAACCTTGTAAGATATTATTGGATTTACAACTGAAAATATCATACCCAACCGATTAAGTGATGCATTCTAACCTTTATACATAAAAGCTTAAGAAAAATATGTTAACTGTTGTCATTACTGGGTTAATTTTTAGTTTTAATCTAAGTAGATACTGTAGTTTGCTTTGATCAAAAAGTAATAGCAATTATATAGACTTACTGTATGTGGCTGGACTAAACATTAATAGTTTGTTATTAAGGTGTGATTGAAGAATAGTTTATGTTGTATTTCATAACCATTGAACAGAAAAAAATTGAGATTTTTCCAAGACCAAAAGTAATTTTTTAAAAATTCATTAACTAATAAAATATATTGTTTGTATAAAATTACTAATCAACTTCATCTTATTAAATCAATATTAATCATACCTTAACCATTCAAGGTAATAGTAATTTTGACTGTCTTGATAAAACAATATTAATCATTATTTCATCACTCCATAATAAGAGTAATTATCACTTTGTCTCACTAAAACAATATTAATCATTATTTCATCACTCTATAATAAGAGTAATTATCACTTTGTCTCAGTAAAACAATGTTAATCATACCTTAACCACTCAAGGTAAAGGTAATTTTGACTGTCTTGATAAAACAAGACTTAATCATTTCTTCATCACTCTAAGATATGAGTAATTAAGATTTTTTTGTCACTAAAACAGTATTAACCATATCTTTGTCAATTCAAGATAAGATTAATTTTGACTGTCTTACTAAAACAGAATTAATCATACTTTTCTGACTGTGGAACAAGACTGAAGAAGTATTTCTCATAAGACACACAAAATACATCCTCTACACTATTAAAAAAGGTTCACCCATACATTTGTCACTTTAAAACATAGGACAAAACTAAGATCTCTTTTTTTTTCATTGTAAGATAGTAGTAGTCATTTCCTCAACATATTAAGGTAAGGTATTTGATGATATTTTTACTGTACGACAAGACTCTTTTTCTCTGATGCTTTAGCACAAAGCTAATCATGACATTGTAAAGCAAAACAATTATAACTTGATTGCTGTAAATCAGAGGCTAAATCTTTCATTTAATTTTTAAAATTAAACTTCTTATTGTTAAGCAAAACAAATCATATCATCATTGTATGATGAGATTGCAGTCATATGAAGGTGGTTATAACATCTCATTTTTTCTGATAAATAGAAAATATCTATATATAGACTATAATTATATATTTTGTTATTTACTTTTACCAAGTAACAAAACAACTTATTCACCTATAAGTTAGGTGATCTAAGAATATACTTTCAGACATAAGAAAAAGTTATTGAAAATTCCAGAAAGTCTTTGCTTGGATTGCAAAAGAGGCTGTCAAACCTCTTCTTAGAACTTCAGCATGCAAAGGATTTAATCCCAAAGTTTGTGAGGTGACTTCCTGCAATTGACTATAACACTGCCATGAAGATAAGTGCATACACTTAGAAAAATCAAAAATCTTTCTTTTTTAGGCCCCAATGATTCCAGAATCTAAAGATGACCCTAGACTGCTTCGACGAGACCTTAGCCCACCCACTCAACGATCTTTAAGGCTAGAACGGGTTGTACAGGCTTTAGCACAAAGTAGTGATGATTTACAAAGGTAAGCTTTTTGATTATGTCAGTCTTTTTTTACAAAGAAGTGGAGAACTACGAGTCTAAGTTCTTTGAGTATGTCAAGCTTATTTCCACAAAGTAATGAAGATCTACAAAATAGACTCTTCAAGTATATCAAGCTCATTTCCAATAAGTATGAAGAACTACAAAACTCTTGTATTCCTTATGATAACATTTTACATACTACTGAACTACATGTTTTCATCAACCATGTAGTGACACCTGTTTCTTTGTTTACTTTATCTTGTACAAAATATGTCTATTAGATAACTTGCTTTACATTTTATAATTAATTATCCAGAGAAATATTGTTGGTTATCTTCTCAATATTTTTTGTGCTGTAAAGGTTTTTGTTCAGTATGTATAAATTTATTTTCTCTTTTATATCTCTTACAAGTTTTATGTAATAAATTTTATTTTAGCCTACAGTTATTGATTGCTTTATGCTACAATTTCCTTTCACCAGATCTGCCTATAGATTTTCATCTTGTATATGTTACTCAAAGTTTTCAGCAATTATGAGATTTTATGTGATATTCAGTTTATTATGTTGGAGGTATTATAAACGCACATTTTTATTTTCATACAAATTATATCCAGATTATTTTAACATTGCTTATTCTTTTAATCCTTTTTTTATTTGGCAACTAATTCTAACTTTCTTTTAATATTTTGTGTACGTGTTTTGTAGTATAGTTAATGCAGTTAACTTCTCCCTTAATTTATTTTTAAATCAGTAGAGTTCCTCTAAATTACCAAAATAAAACAGTTACAAATTGTTTCAGGTAAAATGGCATATTATGATTTAGGTTGGAAGCTATCTGCTTGAACTTCAGTGAAAATATTAGTAATGATTATATGAAAAACTTGTGTGTTTGTTAATAGTAGCAACATGTGGTGTGTGTGTGTGTGTTTTATGAATCTGTTCTTTTACAAAGCCTTAAAGAACATGCTCTTCCCAACAAACTCTAAAAATTGGTTCTATGTATTATAATCAGCAAACCAAGCACAAAGAAATGGCACAACAGGTTGATTTTTTTTTGTGTGGTTATGTTTAAGCTTCTAAATGCTGTTAAAATTGGTTTTGTTACATTTTTGGAACAAAGTTGGTCAGTTAATCTTCAGAGGCATTATATTCATCAAAACAGAAAGGGATTATTAACCATTACTTTGGTAATATGCAGCACATCACCCTTTTGTGAACTTATTGCAAATTCTGCAATTAATCAAGGTTCAGAAACTTCTGTACATTATATATCTTTTAAAAACTTCCAAAAAACATGTGTGCTCTGCTGCAGGGCTCAAAGATCCCTCTCATGATTAACAGAGGCCCCAGCGCACTGAACAAGCTCCTTTGTTGTACCAAGTCATTTCTATAGCTACCCCAAGAAGTGGCCCATACCCAAAAAAATCCTATTAGGTCACTTGCATGTGTGCCAAGTTTGGGTTTGTTAGGTTTTGGGTAGGGGATATAAACACAGTTTCAAAATTGTTGCCCCCAGGATTCCGAAGATGGCCAGAAACACAATATTCAAAGCCAGATTTCAGTTCAGCATCCCAACAAACCTACTCCTAGACTCCCATGCTTTGATGATTTTCCGAGCATGTATTTAATCTCTCCTCCCCATCCTGATACCCTAAATAAGTAAGGGTACAACATATAAATAAAGCAACCCAGTTCAGGCCGTCTGAAGTCTGCCTTCCAAGTTTGGTCCTCTTAGCTCCAAAAGTATGAGAGGAGATCATGAGCAAACAACTTCACAAATACAACATGAATTAATATGAGACACATGACCAGTTTTTATGGACAGTTAACTTCTTATGTTAATGGTGATATTCAGAGATGATCTTTGCACTTACTTCTTCAAACTCAATACATTCCACTTACAATTGCTATTCTTAAGCATCTCATTACTGCTTACTTCTTGAGGACAAAACTACAAAGACTTGTTACTTGCACTTTTTGTGAGTCTAAACAACATATTTTGACATGCCCTTTTTGTGTAGGAATCAGCGAATACTTATGTGTTAAAGATTTATTTTTTTGGTGAAGTAAAACAGACTCAAAACCCTATAGAAATTAATACATGCTTTCCTTGAGTACTTAAAAATGACCTTCTTTCAAAAGTCACTGCAGTATTATGAAAAACATTGTTTACCAGTGGAATCTGTCAACTATGTTGTCAAATACATTGATTTAAAACTTTTATTAATGACAAGCAATTGAATTTCTAGCATTTTACCTGAAATAAATTGTATTGAATTTATTTTTATTTTTACTTAATGCTGTTTTTAATTGATATTTACTTTGGTATTATTACAATTAGAGATTAGAAGAGCCAGAATCAAATAAGAGTTTGGCATAATCATACTTAAGTGTAATTTGTGTATGCTTTATTTATTAAGCTATTTTTGTCATGCTTCATTTCTAAATCACTTTTTTTCATCAATGTGCGTGTCATATGTTAATGTATTTTGATTATATGTTTTGTCCACTGTAACCTTGGCTGCTTTTTTTTTTTCTTTTTGATGGTGTGCTGAAATGAAAAGAACCAATGTATATAATACAAGCTTACATCCCTCTACCTCTGCTGTTACCACAACATCCATCACCATGACATCATCATCAATGCCATCTTCCATATCTGCAGTTCCTCAAGACATGTATCTGAGGTGGTCCTGTTTGAGTTCTTTCTTTTTTTACCTCTTATTCCTGCTTAAGTGTGTGATGTACAAATTGTTATATTGTGTTGTCACCTATGTTTTATTTTATTTTTTGCAATAATCAAATTTTCATATTTTTTTGTTTTGTTTTTTGCTTTTTGTTCAGCAGTAATTTCATGAAATTTTTGTTCCAGTTATTACATAATTTTTAAATGCTTGGTTTGAACTTGTAAAAATTTCAAAACAGTCATTGTTAGCATTCTAAAACAATTTGAAACAAAAAACTACCTTTCATAAATATTTGCATACAGTTACATACAACATAAAGAAAAGTTTTCTGCGAAGGAGGAGGATATAAAAGTAGTAGTTCTGAATTTGTAAGCATTCAGAGGGATCATGCATTTTGTATTAGAAATATTACCTTTTAAGATGTAAGTATTTGTAAGGTAGATAAAAATGTATGTTATCTATAAGTCAGTAGTATTTGCTCAAAATATGTTCTTTAAAGTCTTGCTTAGTTATAAAGAGTTGAAAAGCATTTAAATGAAATTCAAATGTCTTGGGTAAGCGGGAGTATTTTGTGAACTTATGTGAGAAAAAGAGGTATTATAGGAGTTTTTTGTTTTAGCTTTCACTTTATAAAATGTGATTATACTAAACAATGCAAATTCTTGCCAATTGTTTCAGTATTTTATAAAACAAAAAAGGTTCTTTATTATCATGAAGAAAATCCTCCTGTTTTAGATTTCTGTTGTACATAATTTAAAACATTTTTGTTTTATCGTTATTCACTGATATCAACAAAGATGAATCACATAATTTTATTTTGATAATTTAAGCAGCTCGTATTGTTTGAATAAATGTTTCCTTGTGAGATATTGGTCCAGCTTATGTCGGATTGAAAGCATGCTATTCATGCTTAATAAAAACTAGCAATATTTTGTCTCATGGTATTTATAAGAAATAATTACATTTCTAACAATTAAAAAAGAGCTATTTCTGTTTAGATCTAGTAGTAGTAACAGCTGTTTCTGTTTAGAATATGGGTCAAAGAATACTAACAGAGAATTTTTGTAGAGATCAATAGTTTAACAGTGCTTTTGCTACCCTGAATACAGGTATAACTGTTAACATAGCTATTTATAGTTAGGACTCGGCTCTAACAGTAATTCTAGTTAGGCCAAAGGTCTGACTGTGCTAACAGAACTGTTTCTGTTTAGAACTTGGGCCTAATAATAATAACAGCATTTATAATTAGTACAAATATCTAAATAGCTGAGCTAACTGAGATTCTTTTTAGAGCTGGGGTCTAGCAGTAATAACAGAGTATTTCTAGTTTGACCAAAGGTCTAATAATTATGCTAACAAAACTGTTTCTCTTTATAAGTCAGGTGTAACAGTAATAATTGAATATTTTTATTTAAAACAAAGGTTTAACAGAGGTATTTAGAATACAGGTCTAGCTGTTAACCAGGGATGAGATTTGGCTGCAGTTGGACAGACTTTCACCATTCCTGTTGTCAAATTGCCCATTCACCAAATTATTTTCAAATGTTGAGGGTGGGAAGTGCTGGGGTTAGAGACAAAAGAGTAATACTGGGTTTTGTTTTTCTGTTCCCCAAGTTTTGCCAGAGAAAGAATATTTCTTTCATGGTTAACAGCTATTTTTGATTAAAATACAGATGTAACAGATCTGTTACTGTTTAGTTCATGAGTTTAATAGTTTTATGAATAGTCTATATTTAGAACATGAATCAAAAATTGTCAATGTAATGTTTCTGTTTAGAACACAAGACTTGATAGTGTTAATAGAAATGTTTCACCGAACATGATGTTTTTCCTTGGTTATGAGCAAATTATCAAAAATATTAAGTTGTATATGATTCACTTCATAAAATATGTTTTCTCTTTATGTATTTTTCTTTTTTTGTGATATTACAATGTTAAATTTATAAATATTAAGCCAGTTACTGTATTTTTTTTTCAATGAGAAAAGTAATCATGCACCCAACCTTCTACCAGGATGGGTGCAGATTGGCTGTATGGCAGAGCTCTGGTTTAATGAGCTAGTGAGCCAGGTTCAAATCTATGTGATACCGCAAACTATTCTCTGCACTTTTAAGTTGTGAGGGCATTATAAGAGTGACAGTCAATCCCATAGTGTGGATGGCAGGTGGTAGGGTGCTGCTGATTGGCTGCTTTCCATTTGATCAGTATTTCAAAAATTAGAAATGGTGGCAGATAATCCTAGTAGTTTTTCCATAATAGAAGAAAAAAAACACTTCTAGAACATAATTTGTCTTTTACACTTGTAATTATGTTTTATGGTATTATCGAATTCTAGATATTGGATTTATGTGCTAATGTTAATTCTTAATGTCAATTTAAATGGTTAAAATAGTAAGCTTTTATTTTCATACCTTCTTTCATAATTTTTCATGTATGAATTGCTATATTGCAAAATAACCTGATAGGCAATTGATGTGTTTGGAGGAAAATGATGTTTCACAATAAAGAGGATAAGGATACTTAAGATAACCAACATTGTTTATACGATTATATGGAAATGAGTCACTGCATGTTTACCGTGCCTGTGAAAAATGGGAATTTAAAATTAAAAAAGTTTTGTGTCCCTTATGTTATAAATAAACTATGTTGTTTATCTTAAATGTCATTATACTTTTTATTGTGAAACCTGATAGGCTTACTGATACAAGTGTTTTTTTTTTCTCGATTTTTATTAAGAAACACACCATCTATTCTTAAACATTTTTTCATCCTGTAGTTAGTTTATACTTTATGATGGATTATATTTTTATTTGTTTATTTAGTAGATGCATAAACACCAAAGATAACATTTGAAGCTTTCTTTCAAAGATATAATCTCTCCCATGACCTCTGATCAATCCAGATATTAGTTTATTTCTAAAAAAAGTCACTCAAAGCAAACTTTTACTTTTTGGAAATTATTTGTTTTACATACTTAAATTCATACGAAATTACTCTAAGGTCTAGAAAACGTTTAACAAATAATGTGAATTATTTTGTGAATCCTCACAAAACCAAACCTTGTAAGAATGAGGAAAATTCTCCTTTAAAATATATAAGAGATTGGGGGTTTTTTGTTTTAATATTACCCCCTGAAAATTCAGCCCTGACATTGAATTAATAATACAAGAAAACTGGTTGTAGGAAAAAAAATAAAGCTTATTTTGCTGCTGATCCTTCATCTTAGCTCTGCCAACTCTTCCCAAGATTCCTTGCACAAAACTACACCAAAGAAAAAAGGTCTGAAGTCCTCTCTTGGAAGATTTTTTAGTAAAAAGGACAAAGTAAAAACAAAAGATGCCTTAAGTAAAGAAATCATACAACAAGGTAGGAGAATTGACTTTTAAAATCAAATATAGAATACACTTTACTCTGTTTGACTGTCACATTGACAGTTAATTTACTTTAAGGTTGTTTATTTATTGCCTCTATTGAAACTTTAATTTTTTAACATAATAGTTTTAATTGAAAGATTAATTTATGTATTTAATTTTTCTATTAAAACTGGTTTTAAAACACCCAAAACTACATTTTATATCAGTTGAAAAGTAAATAATGCTATCCTTATTGAACTGAAATGTGATTTTTTTTTATTTGTAAAATAAAAGTAGTGAAAATTTAACTGAAACACTAAAAAAAACTGAATGTCCCACTAGTGGCTTAACAGTAAACTTGAGAGCTTGTAATACTAAAATTTGGGGTTTAGTCCATGTAGTAGCCACTCTGCAGGTAGACCAATGTACAGCTTTAAGCTTAAACAAGTAAACATACTGAAGTATACTTTAATATCTAAACAATGTTTAATAAAAATCACTCTTAAAAGTAATAACGTTTTTAATAACATCATATTTTTATAGACTGTAGAGTCACACTAAAATTTTATTTTGTTAGCATCTTTATTAAATATGTAATTCAGTTACTTTGTCTGTTTGCCTTTTCATTTTGTTATGTTACTTCAACTGTTCATAAACAGGTTGCTTTGTTCTGCTACTCATTTCCAGTCCACAAGATTTTTAGGAAAGCCTGTAATTCACCTCTTTGTTTATCTTATCTTGCGCAGGTGCTACTTACCAGGAGAATGACTTATTAGTGGCTGATTCATTAGGTTTAACTGGTGGTTTGGGTCAGAAAGCTGACGTTGATCGACGTACAAAGAAAAAGTAAGTAACACAAAAGTTCAATATTCAATAACTGGGTTGCAGCTTGAAAATAACTTCCATTCATAAGACAACTATTAGGCAGTCATCTGAGAGTTGTGTAAAAAGTTACATTGTAAAAATGTATATAGTTTATCATAAGAATATGCTCTTTGACCTGATTAAATTTTACTTTTTGGAATTTTATTCTTCTGAGGGTTTCTATCTAGAATAATAAAATAGTTTGAAAATATAACTTATTGAAGATATTTACTTATGACATGTGTATTTTCTACTTTTTGTTCTTTTTTTTTTATCCTTTGTAGGGTGAGAAAATTGTTTTACAAATAAAAAGGATACCACCAAAGAACACAAGTTTTTACAGTTTTTTATGCTATACCTGCTTGTGTGCTTCTTTCTAAGCTAAAATAATTTATTTGTAAATAAAAAAAGTAAAATCCTCTGAGAAATAAATCATGAGGCATTTACCTGTAAAAAATGAAATGGTACTATGTAGTTATAAATATTTCTTAATTTTCACAGAAGTATAGTGATGCATCAGTCACAATAACCTCAAATTGGGTCTACAGCTGAACAAGTATGTACAAATTACTGTTCTTGGACACCCCTGCGATTGTGGTTGTAACTTCTAAGCAAGGTTTATGATAAACCCCTTAACTCAGGATTTTGTATACATTTTAATAATTTAATTTTGGATAGTTTTAAATGTAATATTGTCACTGCATTAATCACTAGTACACTCACAAAAGCCAGCTCTAAATTTTTCCCAAAGAAGAATTAGAGTCATTAGAGTTCATAAAAGAAAAACTACAATTGAATACCCCTCAAGATGGATTCCTGTATATGGTGAGAGGACCTCCCAAGGAAGGTTCTGTATTTTCAGTTTACCTCCTCTGGGATCTGAACATCCACTCCCAGGTTTCACATGCATTGGCATCCCATGAAAAGGATGAGAGGATCCTGGTGGTTGAGGGCTGTCATTGAAGTGTCATTTTATATTGGTGGCACTTCAACACATCACTTTGGCCTTGAATTCCTGTAGGCTGATGGCCTTGGGGTGGCTCCTCCAGGGTCAATCTGCTCTACTTTAGCATTGTAGTGCATCCCCTTGTAGGACTTCACGGTGGGTGGGGTCAGCAGGCACTGAAATTTCCTTATTCATATGAATCCTGCACCCAGTGACCCAAAAAAAACAAACCCCATTGATAGGACAGCAACCATGTTTGGAAGACTCTGAACAGCAGTTACCACCCCAATCTGTATCTGTACCTTGTTTCTTCATTCTGCATTCTTTGTCTGACAAACCTTTTGGGCAAATGTCTCCATTTTTCATTCAGAGTGGATTAGAGGGGCTTGCTGGCTCTCTGAAATCAGTTAAGAAACTATGTTCTGGGGACTTCTTGGTGGAAACATCTACATCAAAACACAGGAATTCCTTCTAAAATCAAAGGTTATTGGGGACATACTTATTGGGGTTACTCCCCACTTTACTTTGAGTTCTACATGGTGAGTTATCATTGAGAAAGATTTAAGGAATATTCCTGAGTCAGAGATCCTCCTGGTTTCTCCAACCAAAGGGTTTCTGATGTGTGACATATCTCCACTCATAAAGATGGAGTTGTGCTGCCTACTAATGTCCTTTTTTCGGCTTTTACATTGCCACATCTGCTTGCCACTGTCAAGGCAAGTTATCTGAACTGTAAGGTACAGCTTTATATTCCTAACCCTCTCCGGTGTTTCCAGTGTCCATGGTTTGGACATTCAAAGGCATTTTGTGGTTCTTTGATGTGTGCCTGTTGTGTTGTCAAAGACCATGACACCTACAAGTGTCAACTGGACCCTCAATGTGTGAATTGTGGTGGTTCTCACCCCTCATACTTTGCTTCTTGCCCTTAATGGGTGGAGGAAATAAGATACAGTGCTTGAGGACTCTCAATAACATTTTTTTACCCTGAGGCTTGGCGTTGTTGTCCCCTGTTCCATCTCGAACATATGCTGCTGCACTCTGTTCCACTGCTACAGTGGGAATGCAGACAGATCTTTCCATGCCTTCATCAGAGTCTTTCTCACACCATGTTAAGAGTCTTTTGTTCTATGTGGATGCAAGATTTGACAGATCTATGTCTACTCCTGCCTCTGTCTCCACCATCGTTTCCAGTGGCTGCTCGGGTCCATCTCCTTCAGCCCTGAGGTACAGAACCACTATTTGGTCATGCCCTCGGTCACCAGAGTCTCCTTCTTCTGATGGAGATCTGCCCAATCATCCAAGAGCAGGTTCCATGGAGGTCGACAGACCTCTTTCTGCTAAAGACAAATGTTATGGTCATGAATCGTAGGAGTTCTCCGTCCAGTTCTCCTCCACCTAAATAAAGTTGGCCACTAGATACAAGGGAACTGTCGAGGTTTTCATTCTAATTTGAATGACATTCAGGCCTTGATTGATTCCTATCATCCTGTATGTGTCTCTTTGCAAGAAACATTTCTTTGACCTGCTGATACTGTCACCTTTTGGCAGTTTTCCTTGTATAGGAATGACAGGTTGTGTGATGGTCGAGTTCATGGAGGTGTGGCACTGCTGGTTGACTAGCACATACCCATCTTGTCTGTGCCACTGTATATGCTCCTGGAGGCTGTGGCCATCGATATCTCTGTAGGTCGTACCATCACTGTATGCTCTCTTTACCTGTTTTCAGGAGAGACTTATGATTAATCAGATCTTAGTGATCTTATTTACCAGCTGCCATCTCCATTTTTCATCTTGGGGGACTTTAATGGACACAATCCTCTCTAGTGGTACTGTTATTGATGGTAGGGGTTGTTCTGTGAAGCATATGCTCTCAGATCACAACCTTTCTCTTTTCAATACTGGTTCTTTTACCTATTTTCATGCTCCTAGTTAGTCTTTTACTGCTATTGATATATCTGTTTCTTCCCCTTTACTTTTTGTCTTGGAGGGTTGACAATGATCAATGGAGCAATGATAATTTTTCCATTGTTTTGAGGGAGATTGTCTGTGAACGATGCCACCCGATCCATATGCCATGGTGGAAGCTGGAGCAGGCTGACTCTCCTTCACCATTCTCTCAGAACTTGATCCTGCTGTCAATATATTAATCACTGTGTGGAAGCAGTAACTGATTGTATTATTCAAGCAGCTGTTCTTTCTATCCTCAAAACCTTGACATGTTTCCTACAGTATCCTTGTTCATGGTAGGCTCAGAAATGGGCTTGGGACATTTTTCGCAGGTAAACCACTCTTTCTAACCACATTACATTCCAGTGGGCCCATGCCCATACTTGGCAGGTCAGACATCAAAGCAAGAAGGAATCTTGGATTAAGTTCACCACCAGCATCTCTTCTATCACCAGTTCCAAAGTTGTCTGGGACAGTATTCAGAAGGTAAATGGGAAGTATGCTTCTCATCTTGCTCTCCAGTGGTCAGAAGTTGCTGATGTACAGAGCATTGCCGATACTGTTGGGGAATGCTTTCCCCACCTTTCTAATACTTCTGTCTCATCTCACACCTTGGCCATCAAGTCTCAGGCTTAGAGATCACCTCCTTCCTTTCAGACAGATCATCTCTATGATTATTGTCAGATATAAAAGACTGTATAGTGTACGTAGTATTAATTATTTATTTTGTCAGTTAATATTTCATGATTGGTTAGTTTTTTAAAATAAGAGAGTTAAAGCAGATTATTATTGGAAGATGTATTTGTGAGTCATTGATGTCAAGGCTATGGAGATTTCTAGAATGCCTCAGTGAGAGATATAAATAGCGGCGACCAGAGAGCAGGAAGAGATCCAAAAGTAAAGCTGAGTGAAAGAGTGTTTCATTTAGAGAAAGGTTAGAAAATTTAAAATTAACCATTCTAGAAGTGAATAGCCTAATGGTTGATCTGTTAAAGTGAGATTAACAGTGTTCTGACATTTTAGGAGAATAATTTGTCTCATCATAGGGTGTTCGAAAGTAATTGAACCTGCCAGTGTGGACTTTGACAAAAAGCAAACAATTATTTGGAAGTAAGCCTGAAGACAAAAAGCAAACGAGTATTGGAAGTTCAGAATACAACTGTGGTAACTCAACGACAGTGTTGTGATCACTGTTGTGATAAAAATAGAGTGTGTGAAAGAGAGAAAAAGGGATAAGTGAATTATACACTGATAGTGTTTAAGAGAAAAAGAGTTCAGCTTGTCAACTGAATTCAAAATTGAAGTGGACTTTTGACAAGAAGAAGAGAACTGTATAGTATGTAAGATTCAATGATGATATATGTGATGTAAAGAATTTTTATACATACATTTAACTTGTTTTGGATATATTTTAAAACAAGCAGTGCGTGCTGTTCATTTATAGTTGAATTTGTTGCCAACAAGTCACAGACACCTACTTTAGAAGAATCCTTAGCCCAACATACCCATATGTTTTAACTGACAATATGTATATATATATATATATGTATATACATATAACATAAAAAAAAAAGTTTACCTGACAATTATAACCATCTATTTATGCTGGTGGAGCTTGAGACTACTTTTCATTGGTCTGGCAGTACATCAGTTGGACCTGATGATGTTCACTATGAGATGCTGCACCATCTCTCTCCTGCCTCTCTTGGTCTTCTGATTGTTTTTAACCAGATTTGACAGTAGAATGTTCTCCCTATTTCAAAGACTGGGAAAGATTCCAAGATTTCTTCTAATTATTATTCAATTGCTTTGACTAGCTGCCTCTGTAAAGATTTGGAGAGGATGGTAATCCATGTTTTGTTTAGTTCATTGAATCAAACAAACCTCTATCACCCACCCAGTCTCGTTTTTGTCAACAGTGCTCCACCGTGGACCACCTGATTCATCTTGAAACCTTGATCAGGGAAGCCTCCCTCAAGAGAAAGCATCTTGTTTCTGTCTTCTTTGATCTTGAGAAAGCTTATGACACTACATGGAGGTTTGGCATTTTGCGAGACCTCCACTTCTATGGGTTGTGTGGCAATTTTCTCAATTTTATTCATAACTCTTTACTTTACAGGCGAATCAAAGCCCATGTGGGTTTGACCCTGTCCAATTCTTTCACACAAGAACTTAAGAGTTTCTCAGGGTTGTGTCTTGAGTGTCACCTTTTTTCAGCATCAAGATCAATGCTATCACTAAACGATTTCCTCCTACTGTTGCAAATGGCCTCTATATTGATGACTTCCACATTTCTTATTGGTTGTCGAACATGAGGTTTATTGAGGGGCAGCTTTAGACCTCTCTCTCTCTCACTTGTTAGGGTGGACCATAGCAAATGGTGTCACTTTCTCTTCTTCAAAACCATTTGTGTCGATTTTTGCCCCTAGCGAGGTTTACACCCTGATCCTGAGTTCCATCTAAGTGGTGGTATTCTTCCCATAGTTCCTGAGATAAAGTTCTTGGGTCTTCTGTTTGACCGCAAGCTGATTTATTACTCCCATTAAGCAGCTTCGTGTAAGGTGTACACAGGCACTGAACATCCTTCATGTCCTCTCTTCCACCTTTTGAGCAGTGGATTGATGTTCCATGCTCAAGATCTATCATGCCCTTAGACAGTCCAAACTGGACTATGAGTCTCCAGTCTATGGTTCTGCCAGCTCCTCTGCCTTGAAGATGTTGGATGCTGTACACCATCTGGGGGTTTGACTCTGCAAGGGGACTTTCCACACTTCACCAGTCCAAAGTCTGTACACCAAGTCCCCTGAACCTCCTCTTCACCTCCAACATTTGCAACTTTCTTTACAATATGCTACCAAACTTTGATCCTTACCCACCTGAGGTTGTGTCTTCCTTCCTTGGTGGGCTGTGCTGTTTCAAAATAGATGGTCTGCCATTCCTCTTTTGGGCTTGCGTATCCAGTCACAGCTGTCAGAACTGGGTCTATAATTGGATGATGTTACTGAGTCCAATGATCAGCCCATCCCACCAAGGCTCATTACCATCCCTACCTGTGACCTTTCTTTGAGTCATCTGAGGAAGTCGGATATTCCCAACTAGAAGTACCGTCTTCTGTTTGCCAAACATCTTTTGAACCATTCTTCTATTCCTGTTTTTATGGATTGTTCGAAATCAGGTGACTCTTTTGGCTCTGCCATGGTTTTTTGTAGCTTGGTGATTGCTCATAGGATCCCTTCTTCAGTTTCTGTGTTCACTGCTGAGTTGTATGCAGGATTGTGGTATTGCATGGTTCTACTGAATGATTAGTTGAGTTACATTTTTTCTAGTGGCAATACTTTTTTTTTGAAGTGCTAATTACCTTGTTATTCTTAATTTCAGACATGAATTATTAGCAGAAGCAATGAAGGCAGGAACTCCATTTGCTCTGTGGAATGGTCCAACTATAGTAGCATGGTTAGAGGTGAATAGAAAGCTTAATTTTAACATTTCTTATGAAATAAATGAAAAATTAATTTTGTTTATTTCAAAAACTAAAAAATGACATGGAAAATACCAGGCTGGAAGAGCAAGATCTTGATATGTTATTGTAATTGTATATTTTCTGCTCTTTCTCTCAGAAGTAAGCTTCATGTATGCATACTTGTGAGCCAATGATGTGGATTTGTTGTGAAATTTTGGCTGATGAGCATTGTTTTGTACACAACCACCTACATTTAAGTCATTAGTTTAGTTTGTTGTGTTTTAGTGTTACAAGACATAAATGTATTAATTTCTTCAAAATTAATGTGTTTTTCATTAGTTTATTTTCTTTAGCCTGATTTTGTATTTTGAAAATATATACTTGTGTATATGGAATAAAACTTACACCATTTATCAATATCAGCAATTGTTGAATCAAAGGATCTTTTTTATAGGCTTTGAAAAAATATTTTTGTCTACCATATAGAATAGAAAGATATTTGAGAAATTAACAAATTAAAAAAATGTAAAATTTGTCAGTGGCACATAAGTAACTTCCCTTAAACATTTTGAGACAGATTTTTTAGATCAGTATTTTAACATTTTGAATATTTAATTTTTTTTTCTTAAGCCATTAATTATAAAACTTTATTTATACTTAACAATACATTTTTATTATCTGAAGCTGTGGGTGGGGATGCCACCCTGGTACGTTGCAGCTTGTCGAGCCAATGTCAAAAGTGGTGCCATTATGTCAGCATTGTCTGATACAGAAATCCAGCGAGAGATTGGTATTAGCAATCCTCTGCATCGACTCAAACTTCGCTTAGCCATCCAGGAAATGGTTGCTCTCACCAGCCCATCGGCAGCTAAACCTTCCAGAACAGTAAGTAGAATTAATATTGAAATTTTCTCAGAAAAAAAAACACCCACCAAACATTCTAGAACAATACATGGGCTTGATGTTATAACATCATTAGATCAACCATGTACTGAATCTTTCAGGTTACCTACTAAACATGGCTGTTTTAGACGTTATTGACAAGTAGAATGACGTTTTGGATCACTTTTGTGTTTCTGAAGAAAGAATACAAGAATGATCTGAAACATTGTTCAACTTATATTATCAGGCATTTTGTCTGCATAACTTGACTTTGCATGTTTTTTAACTGAACTTAATGTTAAATCAGTCTATAACAGACTTGGTATTAAAATAGACAACTACTAAACATTCCAGAACAATAGGTAGACATGATATTTAAACATCTACAAAAAAATCAGCTTAAATATTCTAGATATAGTTTGAAATGTCCTCATGAAAAATTATTCCACTTAATATTGCAGAATTGTAAGTAAACTAGCATGAGGGAATCACTTGTCAAACATTCCAGAACATTAAGTATACATGGTATGAAAATATCATCAGAAAATTAGCAACTAAGTCTTTTGAGATGTTAATTAGGTATAGTGTCAATCATAAATTGGTGGTTGTTATCAACTAGAAAACCTTCTAGAGCAAAATGTTATTTCTTAAACCAACAATTAGTAAACCTTCCTGTGCAAAATGTCTTAAACTAGCAGTTGGAAAACCTTAAAAGAGCAAAAGGTTTGTCTTAAACCAGCACTTATAAAACTTTACAAAGTTGTGTCTTATCCATCAATTAGGAAACCTTCTGGTGTCAGAGGCAGTTATTTCAAATGAAGCTAAAATATTGTTCATAAGTTGGCATTTCATTGAGACTCATTACATATATGTGAAACAAACTTGAATCGTTAGTGTTGTGCATAGAACTGCAACTTGTAGTTACAGAAAAAAATAGGTTTAAAAGAAATAATGATCCTTACTGCAACTGGACAATGAGCTGGCTTTATAAATGAAAAATACTAATAAAAATTTAGTTTTTTAAGTTATGTATTCATGAAACATCTTTAAGATACTAGGTATTTTATAAAACTGTTAAATGGTAGTTTTATAGTGCTGCTGTACTTCTGGAGCTTAGTGAATAGATAGCAGTACTACTAACATTTTATTGACGTGTCTGCAAGGTTTAGTGGATTTCAGCTTGAACCAGGAATGTGAGTAACAACAGGAGGAGGATCAGACGTTTTTACTTGATTTTTTCTTTTCACATATTGATGAAAATAACATAAATTTTTAAAATATAACTTTCTCTGGCACAAATATATTCTTTAATATTAATAATGGTTTTAAAAATTTTACTAACCGTAATATACAAGTAGTTGTTACTCTTAAAGAAAGTAACACATGCTTCAGCTCCTAGAAAGCTCAGCTAAAGAAAGCTTGTAACTCCAGTTGTAAAAGACAATACTGTGTTTTTGATAGACCATTAAAAGTATTATTAACCCCTTCCATATCAGGCATTTTTTGGTAATGAGCTCAACAAATTTTGTGTGTTTGTTTTATCATACAAAGTAATGAAACCAAAGATCTTTTATGATTTACTATTATATTTCTGCACAAAATATACTCGATAAATAAATATTACGAACCTGGATTTATACTGATATATATTATTTCAATGAAAATACAGTAAAAATTATGAATGATTTTCTCCAGTGTTTATGATGCATAATTCAAAATAAATCCAATAGAGATTAGCACAAACATTTCCAATGCCATCTAGCGAGCAATGATTGTAATACATGACAACATGCAAATAAATTCAGTGAAATAATTAGAAATATGGTGAAAAATGGTTTGCCCTAATTAACTCAAGCAACTATTTTTTGAAACATGGAGAGTCCTTGAGTTATCTTGAACAAATCACGAAAGGAGTTAAAGTAGTCAGATCTTTAATGGTATGTGTTAGTGTATATATACATAGAACAGGAAATATATACATAATTTGAAAGTAAGTTCCATGATTCTCTAATTAAACATGTTTTCAAATCATGCATTTTTTTTCAAATGATAAAAATGCACGATTTAACATGTTTATTGAAGTAGGATATTACCAAATTACATATTGTTCAAAATCATTACATAACTAAAGAAAAACAAGTACAAATGAAATATTTTGTGTCAAACACATTTTTTTAAACTTATTTCAAAAAACTTGGGTTATAAAAAATTGTATGGAAGTTTTTCATTGTTATGCAACTTAAGTTTAGCAGACATTGCACCTATTCCAATTTTATGAATTAATTCATGAATATTAATTTTATTAGCCTCTATAACTATTTCTGTGGCATAGTATATTGTGACCTACTAATTTTCTGTTTGAATCTGATTCACTTAGATATTGAAACTTTTGACAGTAAGAACTTTCTTATAAAAAGTCAAAGTTAGTATACTAGTAAAGTTCATGTATAACACACTGCTGCCTCTATTGTAATGACTAGTTTTGCCAAATTATGTTTAAAATCTCTCCTACTAAAAAAAGTAGTTTTAGAAGTTATGACTTTTCTAGTCTTGTTAAGTGAAAAGTCAGTTTATGTGTTCTTCCTAAATACCAACTTTAAATTATCACTGATTAGTAAAACTCTACAGTTTATGTTTTTAAACAAATTGCCATCTTTTCTTTTCTTAAGTAAAGGATATAAGTAAATAAAATGTAAAATGTACTACTTCTGGTATTTGTGCTGGGTCCTGAATTCTTTTGCTAACTTTTTTCTGTATGTTTTTTAAAATAATTATTAGTGTGTATGTGTAGCATGTTGTTCAAAATTTATATTACATATATTTTTTTTTTACTGTTAGACTTTAGCATTTGGTGAGATGAATCATGAATGGATAGGAAATGAATGGCTTCCAAGTCTTGGCTTACCACAGTACAGATCTACTTTCATGGAGTGTTTAGTTGATGCCCGAATGCTTGATCATTTAACTAAAAAAGATTTGCGAGTCCATCTGAAAATGGTGGATAGCTTCCATAGGTGAGTAAGTAAGTTTAACCAAAAACTCCATGAAATTTATTTGTACATTGTATACCTGGCCTTTAGAGAAGTGAGCAGTTGCTTTAGAAGCTACAGAACATGAATATACACATGTGTGTTAGAACAATATCAGTGGGAAATGTAACTCTTACCCTCTGAGAAATGTTCAATAAATACAATATATAACAAAAGTGTACTACTAAATGAACTCTATAATTTCACCTTTTGAATGTGCAAAAGACTTAACTGTTTATAGGTTGTGTGTAATATTGAATAAGTTTTCATTAAAAATAAAATAATGACTTAATTACTACAGTTAAACTGAGTATTTCATTAAAAAAATGTTCAGTCAGGTTAAAAGTACAGAAAAAAAAATATATATATATATATACGCACACACACACACACATATTATTTTTTAGATAAAATCCTGAACAACTTCTATATCCAAACAATTCTATATCCATTCTTATCAATGATACTTTTCCATCTTACAGTTAGGTTGTTAATGCCCTGATTAAAGAAATTACTTGGCTTTGAAACAAAAAACATGTCGATGTCCTCTTTAACACCTTCTACATTTGCATAAGATTTCCCATTAAGATGGTTTTGCAGCGAACAAAAAAGATAGTAATCTGATGGTGCCATATCTGGAGAATATGGTGGGTGAGGGAGAAATTCCCAACCCAACTCCATAATCTTGTGTTGAATCAAATGTGCCACATGTGGATGTGCATTGTTGTAGAGAAGAAGAACACCTTTCCGATTGACGAGTGAAGGGTGTTTCTGACGAAGGGCTTGATTTAAATGTTCCAGTTGCTGAAAATAGATCTCTGCATTGACAGTTTGCTGTGGATTGAGGAGTTCGAAATGAATTACTCCTTTGATGTCCCACCAAATGCAAAGCATCACTTTCTGCAGATGGAGTCCAGGTTTTGGGTCGGAAGTGGTTTTTGTTTAGGACTGAGCCATTGTTTTTGCCATTTAATATTTGCATAGAGAATCTATTTTTCATCACCAGTGAATATTTTGTCCAAAAATGGTTCACGCGCATTACTTGCGAGAAGAGATGAAGCAGTGTTCATACATTGGAAATGATGATCATTGGAGAGTTTGTGAGGCACCCAAATACCTTCTTAAGGAGAGACATGCAATTTTAGGTCTATTTCACAAGTGTGTTGCCTTGGGTTAGACTCGACAAGCGTCTCCAGAGCATCAATATCAATTCCAACATGTCATCTTCTGCCATCACAGTTTTTAAGGCTAAAATCACCTAAATGAAATTTGCTGAACCATCATTGACACTTATGAATGTTCAAAACATTTCCATAAACTTCTTTGATATTCTTTGTGGCTACAGAGGCATTGTTTTCCTTCTTGTGTTCAAATAGCATTACATGCCGAGAATGTGTGTCTCCTCGTGTATAAGGGATTAGAGCATATTAAACTTTACACATTATATAGGCTACCCTAACGTGACATTTAGGAGGTTCGTTTAACTACTATATGTGATATAAATTTTTTGGGGGTGGTTAATGAAAGTGTTACAAAACGTGACATTAATTTCTTGAGGACCTAATCCATATATTTGAAACAGGTATATCAATAATTAGCATTCTATTTTCTTTAACTGTAATCTTGCATGTGTAAGTAATGTGAAACATTTGAAAGAAAGTTCCATGATTCTTTAGTTAAACATATTTTCCGCATCATGCTTTTTTCCTCAGATCATAGAAAAATATATACATGATTTAACATGTTTATTGAAGTATTACCAAATTAATTGTGTCAGTGAACTTAATGATTCTGTAAATGTGACTCTGGTTAAGTAGTTTTGATGTAAGCCTAATAGTTAACTCTTTTTTGTTTGCCATTTTTCATAGTAAACATTAAATTACATTAAATAACATTTACTGTTAAAATATAACTTCACTTTGTTTTTCAACCAAAATTTCAACGAGGAATTAACATGATACTAGGGCTTCAAGAAAGTTCACACATTTCATATGTAGCTGTAAATATGTACTTAGAATATAATTGAAATAATGAAATGGAGTGTAAGCTGTGCACAGCTGTGGTTTGTAGGCATGTCATATGGTTTCTACCTGCTTTAGTTATAATGGAATTTTTAAAATGTTTTCATACAGTTAGTTTTTATGCAGTTTTAGCTCAACCCTCTCGCCATGAGCATCGTTTTGTGTACATGTCACGAGGAGTTACATTCAAAATTTAATTAAACTACTTTCTTATCATGGTATACCAATAAATATAGCATAAACATTTAACCAATTATCCATATTTGGATTGTTTGCAAGCTTTAAGTTCTTAATATTACAAGGCAATATTAAAAAACAAAATTCTGAATTTTCCCTATCATGAGAATTGTGACATTTTCTCTCTAGGCATCCCCTCTTCTGTAATTTATTTTCCACCTCTTCAAGAAGTATGAAATTTAATGTAAATTACTCATTATTATGTTGTCTTCACTCAGGCAAAGCATGATTTTTGTAACCTTCAATCTTATTTGGTTACTGAGCCATAAGCTACAAAATCAGACCCTTCTTGCCATGTTCACCTGTTACATCCTCTGTTTCAGAAATTGCCAAAAGTTCTCTCTGACATTCAATACATGTTATTTATAACCAATAGAAAGACAAGGTTTTACTCTATCAAATGATTTATTATATTGCATTGTTTTCTGTATATAGAATTGTCAGTTTCACTTCTAGTTCAAGCTTTATTCCCATTGGAAACACATTGATGAGATTAGCTGAATTTCTTATGGCTCTTGTTGCATTGTTAGAAAGCCAGAAAATTTGTGATAGTTATGGGATATATTCTGTTATTTGGAGTATTATGTAATTAAATTAAAAATTATATACTGCAGTAATACCATTAGTATTTAAAAAAAAAATAGTAGGGGATAAGTAGCATCAAGATTTGACAGCAAAAAAAAAAGACAATTACCAAGGTAACTACTTTATTTTTTGTTTTTCTGGTGTATTCTTTATTTATTATTATAAAAGTAACTAAAATGTAAAAATAAGGAACTTTTTAGGTTAGTTAAGGTTATATTAGGGAAAATAAATAGTAATGATATAATAAAAAATTTTCACAAGGTTTACTCGTAAGTAGCTTGTGTGTAATGTCATTCGATAGCGTAACGTGAGCTCCACATTCACCAAGTGATTTACAACTTATAATGGCATGAATAGTAGTTAGACATGGTTCAAAGGGTGATAAAACAATAAGATTTATGTATAAATGGATGTATACTGCTTGTGTGTAATGTAATTCAATAGCATAACATGAGCTGCACATTTACCAAGTGATTTACAACTTTTAATGGCACGAATAGTAGTTAGACATGGTTCAAAGGATGATAAAACAATAAGATTTATGTATAAATGGATGTATACTGTTACAAGTTTAAAGCTATTTAGGACAAAGAAATGTAGTTTTATATTACAATTTAAAGTCATTCTGGAAAGAAAAAAAAGGTAATCTAGATTTTTTTTCTTTTTCTTTGGTGGTTATGAAGTTGGTCAAATTGACCAACCTTGTATAGAGTTAGGGTAGAGAAGGTAGATAAAATATAAAGTTTTACTGAAAAAAACATTTGAAATTTATTTAGGAGGTTTTAGAGATTATGGAAATTAAATTTGAAATTATTGTGACAAAGAAAAGTATTTTTAACCTTAACATGGAAATTACTTTGCTGTAGAACTAGTAAAAAAAACTATATATATATTCAGGGACAAATCTTTAGTAAAAATACGTCATTAGAAAATATGATTTTTTGTGTACAAAAGACTTGTAATGTTTACTAAAAGTTTAACAACTTTTGTGAAGATACACATGCTGTAATAAAAGTTATAGTATGGAAACTATAACAAGTATAAAATGGTTAGGAGGTCGGTTAAATTGACTGACCTCATTGTGAAAGAGTTAAACACATGGTTCAGAAAGTCATTGAGATTGCTGTGTTCTAGATGCTTTATTTCTTTGTTCTTTAGAGTAGATTATGTCTATTCTGCTCAAGAGGATATTGCAGTAACATATATAGCAATCTGGGATGAAAGGATTACAGACTGTAATATCCTTTGCTGGTAGAGTTAACATTGTTTAAATGTTACAGACGACCAATTTTTTGAGAGAACAAAGGTCACAGGATGACAATGTTGACTGTACAAAGAAACTGAATTTATCTGTTGAATTCAGGTGTGTGTTTTTTATAGTCCAGTTCTGATTGGAGTTCTTTGAGTAAAGGCATACTTTAAGATTATCATGTTTAGTTTGACAGAAGTCTGTCCTGAAAGAAGGAAAACTGTGGAGCTAATCACAGTCTAGTAAAAGTGATGGTCTTTTCATGTATGGAAGTACACACACTTTTATTTTTTGTTTGTTCTGTAATAAAGATTGCATTCATTTTTTCAAACTTGTTCAGTCCAATTATTTGACACGCACACACAATAGGAAAACTCAGTCAAGTAATTGGATTCATACTACTGTCTTTAATTACTGAGCAAGTATGCTATTTTTACTGAATCTGACTATCTAATACTTGTTGGGAAAGCCAATTTCTACTTGAAAATACCAAACAGCAATCTTTTTTTTTTCTCTCTTTAGTTAGAAATGTTTATTTGTGCAGTATATAGTGTGAGCATAGACTAGAAAAAAAGTAATTTAATCTTATAGTAAAACATTTCAAATCATTAGTTTTGTAATGTTGTTATCTTTATAATTTTGTAACCCCCTTTTTCTTTTTTTTTCACTAGGACAAGCTTACAGTATGGTATTAATTGCTTAAAAAGATTAAATTATGATAAGCAGCTTCTTGCTGAAAGGAGGAGAAACAGTGAACATGAAATCAAAGGTAAGAATATAAGATTAGATTTATTTGTTAACACAGTATTTGTTTTTATGTTATGCTTTACATAATATTTCTTCCGAATTTCAAATATTTTCTTTTTAAGATTTTTACTGCTTCCCTAAAGATGTGAAATAGAAAAATCCTTTTCCTTCTTATTAAGTATGTATGAATTGTTTTTTTAAAGAAGAGTAGATAAGATATCAGATGTATATAGTTTTTAAAATAAAAATCTACAAAATTTCATTCTAGACATAGCTTTAATGAAGCATTATGATTTGATTGTAAAAACGTACATACCAAAGTTGGTAGCTGATCACAGAAATATGCCAGCCATAACTTTAATGAAGCATTATGACTTGATAGTAGAAACAAACATACCAAAGTTGGCACTAATAGCATTGAAAAAGCATATGTATTATGTAATATTTTATAGAAGTATAATAAACTAGACACAGAACATTCTATCCACAAATTTACAAGTACATTTCAAACTGTTCACAGAAACATGCACATTGAGGTCTGTACTAAACTGTTTTATAACTAGTTAGCAAGAAGCAAACATAACAAGATTGTAACTATTTCAATAGTTCTCATACATTTCAGACAGTAACCCCCCCCCTTCTTCTTATGTGGCAATTGATGTCTTCCCACAGATATATATAACTATAGAAATTGAATTCTGTGTGCTGCTCTCCTTGAATATTAAGAAGTGTAGTGCAAGAGAAGTTCAGTCAGTAATGTATCCTATCTCTCCATAACACCTTTAACTCTTCTACAGCTCTAATTACTGAACTTGATCTACATATCCCGGAGGGGGGAGGGAGTCTCAAGTGTCACAACCAAGGCATTACAGCTGTGAAATGGATTTCTATCCATAAGAATAAAATGTATGAGCCACCTAGGGTATTATCAGACCTGCTAGCTCTTATGGTTTAGGCATAATTGTTCAGATTTTTTTTTTTATGCTTGTACGAATTGTTGTGTTATTTTATGTGAAATTCTGGAATTTTTTCATCAACATTTTTTTCTACAAATACTTTTCCAGAAATAATTCACTGCTCTCTGCCTCTATCTTACAAAGTCTTGAAATAGTCTATTAAAAAAACGTGTAAGTAGTGAGTGTGTAGGATGTGTTGAAAATTTTTTGAAGGAAAATGGCAGAAAAATGTGGTTCTGCTTTGTCCCCAATGACTCCAACAAAGAAAAGAACAGTTTATAGTGAGCAAAAGTTTGGGTATTAGTATTCAAAAAAGATCAATGATATTGTATCATCATTATAGGGTATGAATTATGCAAGATGTACAATTTGTGATTTCTTCGTTGCTCATGGAGGTAAAAGTGACATCAAAAACATCTCAACACTAATAAACACCAACAGAATTGTTTGAGGGCATCTGGAATTAATAAATTGGACCCATTTTTTTGTAAAACATGATACCAAATCAGAAAATAATGAGATCAGAGCAGAATGTTTAATCACCTCCTTCATTATGGAACACAATCTTCCTTTGCTGGTTTCGGGCCTTACTTCGCAAATTTTTACCAAAATGTTTCAGGATTCGGAAATAGCTAAAAGATACAGATGCTGTAGAACCAAAACCTTTGCAGTAGTTGTTGAAATGTCCACTGATGGCAGTAATGACATTAACAGTAAACTGTACTCTATTGTTGTGGCATACTTTGATGACAACAAGGAAAAGGTAGTAAATGCACTATTTTCTAATTCCAATTTAATTGGAGAATCAACTGGCAAGAATATTGTCTTTAAAGTTGGAAAATTATGTATCATTAGCTGTTGACAATGCAAATGTGATGATAGGGAGAAAAAAAGGAGTTGCAGGTTATCTTCTGAAACTTAACCCTGAAATGGTGATTAGGGCCATGCCACCTCCTTCATTTGGCAGCAGAAAGGCAGCAAAGAAGTTGCAGTATCAGTTTGATGAAAGTCTTGTTAACATCTATTACTATTTGAATAAGAACATGAATAGGAAACAAAAGTGTAGAGAATTCCAGAATCTATGTGATGTGGAGACTCGAACTATTCTGAAACATGTGTGAACGTGCTGGCTATCTCTTGGAAAATGCTTAAAGAGGTTAATTGAGCAGTGGAGACTTTTGGAGCAATATTTGGAGCCAAACATGATGAAAAGAAAGAATGATGAATAAAGAAAAACAAAAAATCCATCTGAAACCAATGTCTGTTCCATACAGATCAGAGATTTATTGTTTAGAAAAATGCAAAGAAAACCTTCCAAGCATAGGCAGTCTTTTAATGTGTCTCCTGGGTAGGGATCTGGATCTTTAAAAAATGGTTCCTCTGAGAAAATAGCAGACAAAATTGCAAAGGCAAGTGAGAAAGTTCAGACACATCTGACACTAAATCACCAGGAAACTTATTTACAAGAGGAAAGACTTTACAATTTATTTACATCAAGGAAATGTGTTGTATATTCATTATTTCTGAACAATTGTATTCAAATCTTTGATGAGTATAATTTGAAACTACAGTCTGAGGTCCCACTCAACCATTGCTTGTAGAGAATCCTGTTGCTTTTTCAAGGATTTGTTCAGCAGACTTGTGATACCACATGCAATTTTTAATTGTTCATATATTTTGGATTTGAATTACAAAGACAGAAAACTTCAGTTAAAAAATGAGAACTTGGTAATTGGTTATGAAGTTGAACATTTCCTTGCAAAGCTTGTCAGAGGAAGCCAACTTTCTTTCTGTGAAGATGTAATAAATTGCAATGAAACATACAGAAGTAGCAGACACATATGTCAGAAAAAGTTGTTCTGTGGAATTGGTAGAGTACTTTGTTGGAAAATACAAGCCATTCATTGAAAGGGATGCACCTTGAATTGTCTTCAGCAGCAATTTTTCACCTACCAGGCTGATCCATTGACTCGTATGGATCTTGGTGAGCCAGCAGACAAGTATTGGAATAGTATTGGAAAAATGAAAGATGAGCTGGGCAATTTTGAATATGATAAACTCTCTGAAGTAATAAAGTCTATCCTTGTAATGCCACACTGCAATGCAGGTTGTGAGAGGATTTTTCTTGCTTGTTCATAAAAACTTTTGAGGATCATTATCAAACTCCACCTTAGAATTTGTGCTGAATTTACTGGTGATTTTCTAAAGAAAGCCAAGAGTGCTACTTACAGTGATCTTGATCAGTAGTACACTATAATTAGTAAGTATTAATAATGACATAATTAGCGGTGACACCATTTACATTTTTTGCTATTTTTCTCTTGTCTCTGTAGGGATTAATATTTTTCAAAATTTAATGTTGGCAGTTCTGTATTATTCCTACTTTTTCATTGTCTTATCCTCTCTTCCCATATCAATGCAGGAATACATGCTCCATACATCTCTGTATTCCAAATCTTCATGGTTGTTTCAACTGTCAGCTAGCAAATTATTCCTGTTCTGTAACCTTAACTATGTCTGTTGTTATAGTAAAGACCACTGCAATGACATCTGTTGTGCTGAGTCTCCATTTCTCAAATCAACTGTAAAAGCTCATACAAGTGTTACTCATGACCTCGCCCTAAGGGGAAGAATAGAAAGGAAGTCAAGCATACCAAAATGTTGATTAACTTATCTTATGCTGAAGTATGCAAGCTCATAACACTGGTTATATTGAAGCTGAAATATGAAATTAGAATGGTCAGTCTTGAACTTCCAGTACTTGTGCTATGGAAGTTGATAGACCCATCAAGGCTAAACCTTTTAGGTGATAATGGTCACTTTTATTTAGTAGAACTTTCAAAGTTTTCCTTCTAAGTTAGCCTACGTAAAGGCCTTGACTGCTTATTACTTTCAACCATTAATATCTTGATTTGGCAATTTTTAATGTTATGGAAAGACAATCAGTGGTAGAATTGTTTGTAGTGTTGTGTCATTGTTCATTAGCTATCATGTCTCGCACCATGCTCATACCATTTTATAGGTCACTAGAAGCCATTGCCATTCAAGTTTCCATTTTCTCTATGATTACAGTTTGTTACCTGTATCTATCACCTAGGGAAGATACTGGTCTTGATGATCTTGTATATCATCTTCTTCCCTCTTTGTCATCCTTGAAGACACAGCCTGTTTTGGGGCTTCTGCTAAGACAAATGTAAAAGAGATATATTTCTGGAGTGTATGTTCTCCGATCATAACTTATACCTCTTGAATATTGATACCATGACATACTTTCACACCCTTAGTCAGACTTTTACTGTAATGGGCCTATTCCTCTTCAATATTGATACCATGACATACTTTCACACCCTTAGTCAGTCCTTTACTGTGATGGGTCTGTTCTTCTTGAATATTGATACCATGACATACTTGCCTGCTTCCTTCACTATACTGAAAGGTAGACAACCTTCCACGTGGTAACTATTATTTTAATTTCAAACAAGAGGCGGGAGCTGGCCTAATTTGACTTGTTTGCCACATTGAAAACTGTTGAAGACCAACTGGCCTTCCTGTAATACTGTTTCAGAATTTGGTCCTACCAATGTCAGCCAATAGTCCATTAATGTGATTGTTGAGGCTGTGACTGATCCCACTTTTCATGCAGCTTTAGCACATTTCCCATTTTACCCTTGACCATGGTGAATCACTATGAATCAGCATGCCAACTTGACCCAGTATAGGGCTCAGGAATCTTTCACAAGTACCCCATTTTTTCAACATTATTGATTTTTCTACAGACTTGATCCTAAACCCAATGTACTAAATGGAAGTCCTACAGACTTGTGGAAAAAATTTATTACTAGTATCTCCCCCACCCCGCCCCTAACAATTCTAAGATTGTTTGGGAGAAGATAAAGAAGGTAAATTGGAAGTATTCTTCCACTCCCTGTTTATCTTGCTCCTTGACAGTCAATGCTGCCCTTATCTTTTGAGCTGTCACTGGAGTGGAATACTGCAAATGGTTTTGATTTTCTTCATGCAAAACAATTTGCATGTGTTTTTGTCACCAGTGAATTTACATTCAGTCCCGAAGCTCTGTATTTGTAATGTTGTAATTTGTGTAGTTACAGAAGCTACATTCATAACTTCTATGACCACTGCAAATTTATATGCAATCTCTTTTGCTTTGGACAATATAGAAGATAAAAAGTTCAATCAGTGTACTATTTATATTATCTGGGCATAGTTCTTTGTTGGCCCTATACTAAAATTGATATTAAACCTTCACTTCCTGAGCACATTACAAGCTAGTCACTGAAACATGCAAACTGAAATTTCTAACTAAGGTGGTTATAGCATTCAAGTAAGATTTAGATAAAACTTTTATCAATTTATTCTGAAAAAAAACACTACAATGTGCTTTAACTGTTCAATTGTTCTTGCATATATTTTTTATTAATTATAATTTAATGTGGATTAGCTATCTTATTTAAGTATCATTCAAGTTATGCATGTGTTAATTTTTTTCTATCGTGAAATTTTCATCCACAGATGTGTTGGTATGGTCTAATGACAGGATCATCAAATGGTTGAATTCTGTAGGACTGAAAGAATATTCCCAGAATTTATTAGAATCAGGAGTACATGGAGCTCTTATAGCATTAGATGATAATTTTGACTATAACTCAATGGCTTTAGCTCTTCAAATTCCAACTCCTAACACTCAGGTAAACTTCATGGAAATAGTTCTGTTGAAATTGAATATTTTATTGAAACTCCTATGGGTGTCTTATGATATAAGTGAACAATGTTTTTAGTTAACAACAAACTGATTAAAGCTCTAGCTAACTGCAAGTTTCCTTATTTATACCTAGTTTATTTTTTTCCTCTGTAGTTTGTACTTTTTAAAACAACCCAGTTTATTTTCAGAGGCTAAATTTGGACGTTGCTTTATCTCTTCTGTGCTATGTAAAATTGCCCTAAGAAACCAACTGATTACTTATTATAGATTTATTTATTTATTTTCATGCAAGAAATTCTGCTTCAAATGATAAAGAAAATAATTTCATATATAGTCAGTAAAAACGACTAAGGACCCATCTAGCTTAACTAAGTCTTAGTCCAGTTGTCTTCCTACAGGAAGTTAATGCTTAAATAAAAAATGATTGAAGAAGTAATTATTATTAACTTCTTCTTTACTTTGAATCATGATTTCTTATAACAATGTTTACCATGGATCAGTTTTACATCTTTGCTTTGGATTTGTTTTCTATTTTTCACTCAGATTCCTTTATTTTTACTCTCATCAAACATGGATTTTTCTAGTTCTTTTCTTATCTTACATGAGCTTTTTCAAATTCTGTTCATTTTTTTTTTACACAGTTGCTACAGCTCTGATATTGTCATCATTAAAAATCAAATTTCTACTAAAGACCCAGCTTTGTTTGAGGGGCTTAATTTAGAATTAGTTTTAATTCATTTTGTACAGAAAACTGCTCATGCTGTGACTAATAAGTTAGATTTATTAAAGAAAAGCTATGCATCAACTGTTAGTCTAGTAAGTAATGATACTAAAACAGTTTTCATATTACTTTATAATTACTTAGAGTCTGAGCATGTACATTAAATTTCTTTTATCATCTTTGCAGTTACAGACATATGCAAGTGTTTGTAAATGTAACTCTTTGTTTCCTAAAGGCTAAACAGATGTTGAAAAGGGAATATTCCAACCTTCTTCTTCAAGGAACAGATAGAAAGCCAGATGAGGTAAGTAGAAACTTGAAGCACTAGTTACACAGGTGCAACATTGTTTCTTATTTTATGTCATTTACTAACTAGTTAAGTAAACTACCATGGTATGAGGTGATATTGATAGACAGTGTTTCTTATTTTATGTCATTCACTATCTAGCTTAGTAAACTACCATGGTGTATGAGGTGATACTGATATACAGTGTTTCTTATTTTAATCATTTACTAACTAGTTAAGTAAACTACCATGGTATGAGGTGATATTGATAGACAGTGTTTCTTATTTTATGTCATTCACTAACTAGCTTTGTAAACTACCATGGTATGAGGTGGTACTTATAGACAGCATTTCTTATTTTATGTCATTCACTAACTAGTTAAGTAAACTACCATGGTATGAGGTGATACTAATAGACAGTGTTTCTTATTTTATGTCATTCACTAACTAGTTAAGTAAACTACCATGGTATGAGGTGATACTAATAGACATTGTTTCTTATTTTATGTCATTTACTAACTAGTTAAGTAAACTACTATGGTATGAGGTGATACTGATATACAGTGTTTCGTATTTTATGTCATTTACTAACTAGTTAAGTAAACTACCATGGTATGAGGTGATACTGATAGACAGTGTTTCTTATTTTATGTCATTCACTAACTAGCTTAGTAAACTACCATGGTATGAGGTGATACTGATAGACAGTGTTTCTTATTTTATGTCATTTACTAACTAGTTAAGTAAACTACCATGGTATGAGGTGATATTGATAGACAGTGTTTCTTATTTTATGTCATTCACTAACTAGCTTAGTAAACTACCATGGTGTATGAGGTGATACTGATATACAGTGTTTCCTATTTTATGTCATTCACTAACTAGCTTAGTATGCTATTATTATACTAACCAGAAAGCAAATGTAAGAACCAGAGCAGTGCGTTTTAGTAAATAAAGCAGTAATTCTGTCTGAAATATGATGTATATGTAATGGAATCGGTAGTATACATATTTCTAATACAAAAAAAATTATAGTTTAATAAATGTGCAGTCACTTCAGATTTATGTGATAAAGTTTCATAACTTGTCACTTGTTGTTTCAGAAATTAGAAATAACTTTTCAAAACACTATTATGGTCATCCTCCTATGTTTAATGTTGACCTTTGACCTACTGGAAAAAAAAAGACAACAAAAATAATGAAATAGCTGATCTTTGGTGGTTCAGTCTTTCTACTATTCTGGATTGTTGTTGATTTTGGGCTGTACTAATAATTTTCAAATCTGTATTGTAACAATGCTGTATGTTTTTGTTTGTTCTTTTTCAAATATTGCCAATAAGTTTTATGTTCTAAGTGTGGATAGATGCTTAACCTCGTGTATTTCATACTATGACTTTGACATGTAAATCTGTAAACAAATAACAAATGCTTATTGTTTGTCTTTTAAGGTAAATCAATGTTTAAATCATATAAACAGTTTTAAAATCCATCTTTATTGTACTTATGGATACACACATCTCATGTGACTTTAAAGTTGATTACATTTTCTTCAGTATTCAGTAATACTAGAGTAATCAACTTTTTTGCCTGACACAAGTTTTTGGAATATGAGAGGAAGTACATTTTTAAGATTAAAGTAATATATCCCTTGTCTTTCACAGAGTTAAAATTAGGATAGCTGCTCCTTAGTTTATGCCTTTGATTAGTATAAAGTGTGTGTTTCTGTCTAGATGGCATTAACTTAGTCACGCATGCATATCAGCTAATCATGGTTAAAATAATGAACATCACACTGTAATAATTTCTTCTGGTATTCAGAAACAAATATGAAAAGAAATGCTTAAAGTATTTATTTTTGCTGATGTGTTAAGCATTTAATTCTAGAAATTAGGATAATCAATGCCCATTATTTCTATATCTTATGATAATTAAAGTAAAAAAAAAATATCAGTAAGTTACAATAACATTTTTGCATTACTAGTGTATTGCATAAAGTGTGTTTATATTTAATGTACTATATAAATTTTTTTTATTAGAAGCGTGTTTTTCCCTGACTTTATGTTCCTTAACTTTAGCAGATTATTGTAAAAATTGTTAATATTGAATTTTGCCATTTAGTTTATTAAAGTTTGCTTACATGTTAATGATTTTATCAATCAACAATTGCACTTTAAAAATAGTTTATTATAGTTAAGTATCAGAAAAGAGTTTTTCACCAGTTTTTGTGTAATAAACAGTTCTTTGATTGTGTATACATTAAAAACTGTCAATGAGCACTAGAGTTTATTGGATTTATTTTTCAGTTTTATTTTAAGCCATTATTTATAAGCAGCTTAAAAGATTATAGATGTATGCTTGACTGCTTTTCCTTATTTTTCACAGGCTAGAAGATTTCTCCATGGTAGATAGCTAGTCCTGCAGTTCCCAACTTCTTACTCTTTGTAAGAGCACCACCTTTCCTTTGTTGCTTGGTCTGTGCTGCTTTTTTTCATGTTTGTTTTAGCTTATTCATGCATGGCTTATTGTTATTTGTTTGTTTATTACACACGCATTTAGTGTTACCTTCCTCAGGAAAACTTTTAACCACATGATAATTTCTGTCTTCTTCCTTTGTACAGGCTCCTCGACATTCATCCCATTCGGGGGCTGTCCCCCACAATGTACAGGGAGATCGCTTGGTTTGATATCTGTATGTACATGCCAATACTTACAAGAAGGCTAATCAGTTGAGGTAGTTTAATGAAGATGCCACCACGGTACTGACTGCCACAGCAACTGGTGACTACGGGAATACCACGAGTGCCATGTGTATGATAGTCAGAAAAATCCATCTCAATGGAGTATAGAAAATGTAATAACAAAACTAGTACCAATATACTTGTATATTTATGTGTTTATGTTGATCAAGTCAGAAGGAGGATACCACATGCCAAAGAAAAAACAATCTGATAGGTCTACATCTACTAAATAACAAAGAAATAGCTCTCAATACTAATAGACATATCTAGCAAAAGAAGACCTTTTTCAACTTCATGTTAGTTTTTGTGAATGAATCCTTTAAGCACACATATACAGCCCATTGCCTCAGTTCTCAATTAGAACACTGAAAGAAGAGCAAATTCACTGTCATCAAAGGTCCATCCTTATACAGTGTGTGTGTGTGTTTCTAATAATCAGTAGTTCATTCGGTTTTTGTTTGATATGTTTTTCTATGTGAGCCTTAATTTTGACCTTTGACAGATGTGAATGCTCAGGTCACCATGATACGGAGCATGATTCTGTCATATTAAGTTGAAGTACATAATATTTACAAGTACTTTATACTCCCTGTCAACTAAGCCTAACCTAATAAGATTAATCTCAGTCAGGTAGATTGTTGTAGGTGCTGACCAAATTTAATACATCTTCTTTTTGCTCTGTGTTTCAATACTAGTCTTGGTAAAACTTTGGAAAATTACCACTGCATAGTAGTCGTGTTGGTGTATTAATCAAGATTCTCTAAGATTCAGTTATCCAAGATAACAAATTGCTAAGTCATACCATATTTTTCTTTCTTGAAAATAGGAGGGAATTAAAAAAGGAAGTTTTTTCATAATTATAGGCACCTTATATTTTACTCTGTTTTTTTCTCGCGTGGTACTGTATTCTTAGTTTTATACAAGCATGGCAATATTGATTTGAATGTTTCCTCCATTTGTGGATGTATAGGAATATGCACATACACACTCTTACATATATTAGAAGAACAATTATTTCAATAAATCGAGGTTTTATATAATTTTCATGTTATATTATTCATTAATTAATATTTAATACAAATGGGTGATTGCTGGCAGTATGTTATATTTATTAGTATAAAAATAATTGATTTTTGGAACCTTCAGACAAAACGTTCTATTATGATTTTTTAAATTCAGTATGCAATAAATATTTTCATATTTCAATACAATTACTTACTGTAATAGAAAGATCATAATGAATAATTAAAAACTTGTGTTAGGGTACCAGCAATGCTTTTTTTGCAAATTATAGAATTTAACTGTTTCAATTTTTGTATAGTTATAATTATTTATCTGGTTTTCCCCCTTTTTTACCCCAAACATATATTTTCTATGTTCTTATAGCCATATTTCATGAAAATAAATATTAGTAACAAAATAATAGATCTTCAGATATGCTAATATGTCATTTGTGGCATTGTATTTTGATAAATTTTCATCATAATTAGTTTTAAACAATTCTTAAACTTTATGTTTTCATTTTATATTTTTGAAGGAAAATGAAGTTTAAAGCATTTATTTTGATCATATTTCTCATACTCTAAACTAATGGTCCTAAGCATTTTTAATCTTTGATTCGGTAATAGAGTGCAAAAGCAATCTTGAAATACCTTTGTGGCTGCTTTATTTTATTTGCATAATCAGACATATATTTACTGGTAGATGATGTTGGCAGTACTTAAAGCAGAAAAATTTTTGCCTGATGATTCATCCAAAAATATTAACAATTTTTTGCAGCAACTTACTCTGATAAGATAAAAATAAACAGTCAACAGGTGGTTAAATACTTCATGGCAAATTATTGTGCAAGAACTCTGAGAAAGAGAAAAATATCTGAATTCTTTCTTCGTATGGCTTACCATATGACTTCAGAGTTGCCATTTTTAAATGTAATGATGCTTAATGGAAAAGCTACATTAATTCTAACACTTTCTATTTTTTAATTTTATATTTCAGTACCTCTCTTAGAAATACATCTAGAAATTAAGTCACATGAGTAGTTTTTCTGTAATTGTATAACATTTCAGCTTTGACAAATCCCTGAACACACTACAGTTGAGTTGTCATGGAAACAGTGATAAATCACTACAGGGCTGCTCGTGATAAATTTTTATAGTATCATTACAACATTTTCTTCTAAATCAACATTGTAGTGTTCTTACAACTACTGTTTCATTACAGCAATATTATTGGTATTATTTCTGATATCACCACAGTTTGGTTCTGGTAATCATTATTGCCTCACTATAACCAGTGTATTTTGTATCTTTACATCTTTTTAGTAAGTTTTTAAAATCATTATTGTATCTTTACAAAGGTGTTGCACTATATAATAGTGCTCTTGAATTCATTGTTGCTTCTTCATAGTGATGTTCATAATATTTTTGTACAACACAGTGGTGTTTTGAAATAATTGTTGCATCATTATGTTGGTTTTTCCCCCAAGGAATTACAGTTGTATGTCTAAAGTAATGGTCTGTGAAGCAGAGTTGCATAATCATGGTGGTTTTTATCATCATCATTGTAATGATGTTTTTGGAAGATTTCTTGCATCACCCAAGATTGATAACAGTTTGACCCTTTATTTTGATCATTGAGAACTCACTGTGTATCTATACAAATATTTTTTGTTTTGTTTTTTCAGTTTCATGTGTAACTGTTAATGTTGTATTCTTCATTTGTGGTTTCACTGTATGTACTTTGTGACCCATAGCTCTCCCATATCATAGAATAACCTGTTATGTAAAACATTAGAGGAATATCAATAGTATATCCACCTAGTATCTATATTGATGTAATTTTCCATTTGTTTCATACTACTCTTGAAGCTTAGGATGTATTCTTAATAACTTGTCCCTCAAAGAGGGTAAGGTAAGCTCATTTCACAAGTTTCACTGCCACTGTAACATCATACCAGGCCTACTATGTTGTCTCCGTGTATGTGTGTTTATTGTAACATCATACCAGACCTACTATGTTGTCTCCGTGTATGTGTGTTTATTGTAACATCATACCAGACCTACTATGTTGTCTCCTTGTATGTACATTAGTTGTAACATCATACCAGACCTACTATGTTGTGTATGTACTTTTTAGAACCCCTGCTTGTTGAAAACGTTTTTAATTTTCTCATCTTTTCAATTCAAGTAAAAAAGTAATACTAAATAAAACATATTTCAAGTAAAGAATATCAGGAATTTATGTTTTCCAGAACAAATAAGGTCTTTGCATTTTTTTTTTTCAATACTGATGCAGGACTGAATATATTATTTACTCATTTCAGTTTTTTTTTTTAATCTTATATATGTTTATATCTTACAATGTACTTGAAAAATATCTCTCAATAACATTAGCATTTTAAGAAGACTTGAAGATAGTTATAAGCTTAAATTTTTCTCTTCTGTTAAAGACAAACTTCCATACCAATATGACCAAGTAATTCTATTATGGAGTGTAAAAGGAATCTTGAAATATACATCAAATCATAAGTTATAATGATTAGCCACTCCAAATGGTAAATTAGTAGATATTCTGTTAACCAAGAATTTAAACATTTGGTGGCAGGAATGCTGTCATTTACACGAGACATTTAGAAAAGTGCTTGAGCATCGTGGAATAAATAACACAACAGAATGAGCACCCTAATGATTTTTCTTTTTAATCCATATCATTACAAAAATCAGTACATCATTAAGAGAGACAGGTAACACGGTTTGAGTCCTCTGAGCTCTTCAATATCCTTAAATATGTAACTTGTATTTTGTAATGTGCATCGTGTTTGAAGTGTGTAATAAAACTGCATGTAACTCTCTGACCACAAGTTACTGCAACATAGTTTGATCTTATGACAAAAATGTTTTAGTAATTTCCAAACAATACCTGATCAAACAGGACTTTTATAGTAAGATTACAACTGTGCTTTCTTACTAAATGATGTGGTATTTGCCAGCTTTAAACCAGTTCTGAAAACACTGTATTCAGATGGTGTGACATTAGATTATATTACACAGACAAAGCAGTTTTTGTGTACATTCTCAAATTGTTATTCTTTGTTATTTAATTATTAAAAATAATCTGTAGCAAGTACCCTGACTAGTTCCAATTTTATTGAACCATGCCTAGAAAGCTGAGAACTAGACTGAAACAATTTAATCGTGTTTTTAATTGGTTGTAGAAATCCATAGAGCCTTTTCCTTAGTACAGTGTATACAATTATATGACTATACTTTTAGCAGTAGCAGTATTACCCATGGATCACTTATTTTCTCTTTTTTTTGTTTTTTTACATTTTGTATATATATATATAACTAAAAGAATGAATTACTATAGATTGCTTTGTAGTGTGTTTTTGAGGAAAAAATGGAATCATTGAATCATCTGAAGTACAATGATCTGTATAATATTAAAATTTTGTGAGGACTTAGACTTTTGGATGAAATATATCCACCTGCGTTTACACATACATATATACAAGATTTCTATGGATGTAAATTTGTTATACTGTTCAGCACGGGCAAGGTCTATAGATATTAGATGTGTTGTATTGGTACTTGTCACTATTTGACTGACTTTCTAAAAACTTCTGAATCACATTAGTCAGTTAAAATAATTGTTGCCTTAGATGAAAATTACTTAAGTAAACATTGAATTTTGTTTTTGTATTGAAATAATTTGTAAAGCTTTTGTAGATCTCTCTTAATTGCTCGAGTAATGTTATGTTGAAAGTAAATTATATGTTTACTAATAGTGTTATGTTACCCATATTACATTCAACTGTATTCTTGAGCTCAGAAGACGAAATTATGAATATGTGTATCTGTCCAGCTACCCAAAGCTGAAAATTTCTGTACTAACATATATATTAGGCAATTAAGTACTGCTCATTAACTATGAACTGTTCATTAATTAAGTTATTCTATTTTACATAAAAATTAACAACCTGTATCTTAGGCTTTGGTTAAATTTTCTGTTATCCATCCAACTGAATATTAATCTTGACTTTGGTCAAACTTTCTGCTTAATTATTTTTTAAGAATGCTATGGTTACACCTAAACATTATTCTTTGTTTCTAAAGAGTTCTTTGTGCTTTGGATACACTTTTTTGCTACACCTTTGTCTAAACATCAGTCTTAATTCTTTTTTTTTTTCATATACTTTGGATATACATTCTACCACTCTTTCACTAAACATTATTGTTAGCTTTTGACATGTAAATTCATTTAGGAATAAGCAAAGTGTAAAATATATCTGTTTATGACAAAAGGAAACTGTTCTATTAGTTTTGTGGTTAAAGTAAAGTTGAAGAACAACTCTGAGTAATGTATTTAAACACCTCGTAGTGTTTCTTGAATGAACATTTGCTGGCACGATTAACTGTCAGTCTGCTCTCTGTATTCATTGTTCTCATGAGTATGTTGTACAAAAGCATGGGTATTATTGCCATAACTGTGTTGTATTATGACATGTATATCTAGTGAAAGAAAGGATTAATACAATCACTGAGGATGAAAAAAAAGTCTCTCTGGTATTATATTTGTTTCTCCTTTAGCTGTATAGATGTTATTGGTTTTTTGTTGTTGTATGTACTATAAGTTGAGAAAGACAATTAATGTTGTGTGATGTCATATAACACCTATTACCATCTAAATATTCTTGTTCATCTAGACAAAAAGTGTTGTATGATGTCATATAACACACATTACCAACTAAACACCCCCTGTTCATCTAAACAGTTAATGTTGTGTGATGTCATATAATACACATTACAAACTAAACACCCCCTGTTCATGTTGTGTGATGTCATATAACACCTATTACCATCTAAATATTCTTGTTCATCTGAACAATTAATGTTATATGATGTCATATAACACACACATTACCAACTAAACACCCCTGTTCATTTAAACAGTAAAGGTTGTGTGATATCATATAACACCTATTACCAACTAAACAAACCTGTTCATTTAGACAATAACTGTGTCATATAACACCTATTACGAACTAAATATCCCTGTTCATCTAGACAATAACGTTGTATGATGTCATTTAACACCTGTTACCACCTAAACATGTTACTGTTAATCTACTGTTTATATAACTATAACTTGATAATAGTATATTAATAATACATGAATCTATTTTATCTGTCTATCCTTCCAC
>NW_013665685.1:1058515-1063311 GCF_000517525.1 Limulus polyphemus
ATATATATATATATATGTGTGTGTGTGTGTGTGTGTGTGTGTGTAATGCTTTACTTACTACCACAGGCGTAAAGGAGATTTTCTTACGTGGGGATGAGCTTTGTTTATCCGATAAATATTTTTCTAAAAAGTGAGGGAAAAAGTAGTTTAAATTTTTTGTGAAACGAAATATTTTACATTTAAATAGTATAAAGAGAAATAATATTCGTACAAAAACGCAAAAGATTTCAAAAGTGAACTTATCACTTTTAGAACTAGTGCCGTATGTTTGTCTAGAAAAAATAAATAAGAGTTCCTGCCATTTGAACGACCAAATTTATCAACCATGCTGACCATGTTATTTGATGAAGTTTCATTTTCTAAACTTCCCTCGGTGTTTATCAGTATAAGTGAAAATATTTTCTCTTGAACCATGGTTGAGCGTAACTACGTTTTCACTCGACGTAAGGCACTGATTTCCCCGGGAAATAGGAAGTATCGTTGCCACAATTGAAAGTTTCCATGCTCAAAGCATAAATAAAGACTTAGAAATATTGTTTATACACTTGATATATATATATAAAGAGGCGTTTTATATATATATATATATATATATATATATATATGCGTGTGTGTGTGTGTGCGTTTTCTTTAATTTTTTTATTAGTTTTCAGTCGCAATTATTAGGTCTAAAAAGTTACGTGCTTCTCAGCTTTGGCTTTTTCTGCCTTAAAGTCGAATAAACCTTTGACTAGTCACCACTTATAATAACTTATACTGACTCAAATTTTAATAACTCGTTTATATAGCCCGGCTGTTATTTTTCTTGCATTTAACTGTCATGGGCTAATATTTTAATAACTTTTAACATAAAACGCTAAACAGGACCGTCGCGACATTATTCTGTGCCCCCCAGCAAGGTCCCTATCACTACATACTTTTGGCGCCAAAGTAGGAAATATATCTTACCTATTTATAAATATGAATGTTTACATTCCCGTGCTCTTTGAAAAACTTCTCTTAGCAAGTAATACAGTGACTGGAACTGTAAGTAGTACCCTGAGATGCATTGTTTGTTGTACTGAATTAGTATAATATATTAGGCCTAATAATTATATTAATATTTTATATTAGATAGGCAGCGTACATTAACTGAAACCAAATAAATCAAAACCCTTTCATATGGCCAAGTAACTATTATGTCTCCACACCTTGGGTCCTTTGTGTCCGCTGGGATGAAAGGGACTGACGACACACCTGACAACATCAAACAAAAACTCCCATCGGCTAAATATTAATATACAATTACAAAGAATAGTATAGAAATAAAGACGTGCAACGTTTCTGTATAAAAGAAAATATTATTCACACATACTCTTTTGACATCTATTATTATTATTGTCATTTTATGCATTCATTTAATGGCCTAACTCCGTTAGGTTTGGAATAAAGAATCGTCAGATATTTTCTAAAAAGTCAAGGAGGTTAGAAATGAAAGACGTAAAACAATTAGGTTTTGAGTCATTACCGCCATTTATATACTATGCACTGCCGGTTGTGTCAGTAAATCTGCTTTCTTACAGCGGGTCAAACAGATTTTAAATTCATAATGTGGTTCCAAAATGAAGCTACTTATACTCACATTTAATTTCTAGTTTGTAATGAATGCAGACAAAAGTAACTGAAAATTAATATTATATTAATACTGTTATATCAATTAGAACGTATTATCACATTTTTCAACGTCAATGGCAACATTTTGTGAGAAAGATAAACATAAGATATAATATCATTGAAAAAGAGAAAAATACAGATTTTTGTTGTCGTTGTGACTTAACATCGTGAGAAAAGGAACAAAATCCAGAGGGTGTGGCCGAGTGTTAACATACCCGGAATGTGAATTTGATGATGTATGGTTCACGTCCCGTTGCTGCAAAAGTCACTGTCAAATCCTACTTTTCGATCACACAGCAGTGGATGAAGAGCTACGTTGACTAGTTTCAGACCATCTCGTCTATCAGTTCAAAATTATAGTAAAAATTAACATACTCGTTGTTGGTTGTACGATTACCTAACTGTAATACTTAATTAGTAACACATTAATTTTAACAACTAGATACTTATTACTAACTAGTTTTTATTCTACGTTTCAGCTGCTAATCTGCTACCACCTTCAAGGAAATAAGGACTATTTCTGTGTTGGTAGTGGCCAGGATTTAATCCCGAGTCTTCCTGATGGAAGTCTGGTCTTGAACCAACTAATTATTTGAATGGTTTCATGTGGGATATCCACGTTTTTCTGACCTCTATGCTAGGTTGACTATGTTATCAGTCAGGTGAATTTAGAAGACTTCTTTCATTTTTCTTTTTCTCCGTGTCATATTATTTGAGTTTTATTTTAATTTATTGTATTGACTTCTCGGGCATGATAAGCTGTTGCAGATAAAACGGTATTTATCGAATCATGTTTGTCTATTACGCACCTGAATTCTAATTTTTGTTGGTAGTTTTATTTCGGGAAACCAATTGATACTTGAATGCCACAACCTTACCATGAGTAGTTAATGACCCGGTACAACCTCGGACTTCGTAAGGTATTCAGAAAAACGTAATTATAAATGAGCTTAAATCAAACACCACTTACTTAATCTTTCTCCATAAACTTAAGAAACATAACGTAATTCCTAAAGAACTTATGGTTAAATTATCTGTCCTTACGATGTCAGAAAGTTAATAAAGTCATGCTTCAAGACTGGAACAAATATTTACTTATTAAAATACACATAATAATACAGACGATCTATATCAGAAGATGAATAATACAACAGACAATCAAAATACTTCTTACTATCAAAACAAAATACTGACACACACACGGACGTACTGAAGAAACTGATATGAAACTTCTAACACACACAAGAAGGTTAACCAACTCATCAAAAACATGAGAAAGAAATTGGAACAGAAAGAATCAACTGACAGCGCCGCCCCACACATTTATCTATGGATTACTTAAAATTTATTGGCCCATATGTTTAACTGCAGAACATCACTGTTAAATATCCTTACCTGTAACAATTCATCTCATTTTATCCAGATTACACAAATAACCATACAAGACACAATGATCAGCTTTGACGTATCCAAATTCTTCACTGTCTTTCCGAGCCGTGACACATTACAAGTGTTCTTCATTAGCTTAAAAATTATATAATTCTTACAGAATGCACTCAACTGAAAATCTCCACAATAATAAAACTCTAATCTCCTATGTGACCACTACCAACAACAAAAAGACCTAGCTATAAGCTTACCCCTATTACCAGTATGCTCTGACCTCTATTTCGTACATTTTGAAGTTAACGCCCTCAAAACATCCGTTCTACGCCCCAAGATTTGGCTTGGATATGTTGATGATAGATTCGTAACATGATCACACACCGCAGACAAAATTTTATGAACGACCTGAACAGATACTATCCCGCTATACAGGTCATAAAGGAAATAGAAAGAGACAAGATCATATTCCTTAACATAATGGTTACCAAGACACAACTCGTATACAACAGGGGTTTGTAGGAGACCCACAGATAGAGGTTAATACATCGACTATAAGTCAAACCACCCAACAATGTAAAGACGGGCATCATAGACCGACTTGTCTCCAGATTGAACAAGATTTGTAATTCAAGATGCTAAAAAAAGGATGAAAACACATTACAACAACCTTACTTTCCAATAGATATCCAAGACACTTGATAAAGTAAATAAAACACGTTAATGATTAAGGCACTCGACTCGCAACCTGCAGGTTCGAATCCCGTCACCATCCATGCTCACCCTTTCAGTCGTAGCAGCATTATAATGCGCGGTCAATCTCACTATTCGTTGCTAAAAAGTTGCTGGTGGGTGGTGTTGAATAGCTGCATTTCTTATCACTTCAAAATTAGGAATGTCTATCGCATGTAGCTTTGCGCGAAATTCAACAATCTAACAAACAAATAGGCACCGATAATAAATAGGAAGAAAATTACAAACACACAGTCGGATTTCCGTATGTCAGAAGTCTCTCTGAAAACATACAGAGGACATATAAACTATATATATAGTCAGAACAGTTCTCGGAAGCCACAGCATGATACGATTGCAGTTAATAAACATCAAACTACCTAATAATCTAATGAAGAAGAAAAATACAATTATTCAATATATTGGAGAAACAAAAATGAAATTCAATTCAAGAGTGTAATACACAAACAAGACTCTGTAATACGAATTCATCTGAAGTAACCTAAGATGTGGAAGAAGAAGGTCAAATCACAAATTCAAATAATACTAAAATAATAGAATATGAACTACACATGAGAAAATAAAGGATTAAAAAAAACACATTCTACATTCACTTAACTGATGACATTCTTAGTCAATCCAGCATGGAAGCCAGGAAAACCTGGATACCCCTTTTGGAAACATAAATGGTTGATTGAAATGCTAATGGGGGAGCCACAGTCAAGTTGATAAGGCAGCAGACTTCCATGATCGTAAGCAATTGAAAATTAACATAATTCTACACAATTCGACTAAGTGAGCATGTTTTCAAAATGGTCAGTCTGACGAGGCGGGCAGCGTGATGCCGAAACTTTTTCCATTTTTCACATGTTCTGCAAAACATCCTCCAATCTCTCTTTTTTGATTTCGTTGGAGAGAGGATTGTAAACATTAATATACACTGAGTGGTCACAAGTAAATAAACACCTAGTTTTTCGCCATTTAACTGATTTATTTTGCGAAATAAATCGAAATATTGGAGGAAGGAC
>NW_013665685.1:1063593-1078610 GCF_000517525.1 Limulus polyphemus
CACCCAAAAGTGGCAGGAATAAAATGGTATCCAGAAGTTGCCCTGGCCGATCCAATCTCCTGGCGTGAACCCCATCGAAAACCTCTGGGCCATACTCGACCGGCAAGTCAAGAAACAACCAAAAAAACAACTTCGAAGAGCGATCTACTCCAAGTTTTGAAGCAAGAGTGGGCGAAAATCCCACAATCTAAAATTTACGGGATGATTCTCACGATGCCCCAAAGGATCAATGAACTCCACGAAGCGAAAGGAAGATCTACTACATATTAATAAAATTATAAAGATATCAATTCATGTGAATATGACTGAAAATTTTAATTTTTTCTGAAAAGGCGGTGTCTATTTACTTGTGACCACGCTGTGTATGTTCATCCGACACATTTTTTTATACAAATTTCATACAGACATAAAATGTACTTTTAATTATTACTTGATATGTTACCGAAAAAAATTAAGTGGATATGTAAAAAGTTGCATACAATGTTTCAAAACGTATTAAAAAGTTAAAGAAATTAAACAAATCATGCTTGTTCTCCAAGAAAGAATAGGTACCAAGACGTGGCCTAATAGTTAATGGTTGGGCTACTGATCAAAGATTCCTGATTTGAAGACGTGAGCATATTACAACAGTCAAACCGGTTATTACGTTCTAAAACCTACAAAAAGCTCTTTTGGCGGCGAGTGTTGTTGACTTCTGCCTTCCTACTCGTCAGTAGTTGAGAATAAGGAATGAATATTCCCGTATCCTAGAGGTCTATAACCTTGCCATTAAGGTCGCATGAGGTCCCGTTCAGGTTGAAAATTCGAATTCCAAGTACCTGATCTCTTGGGTTACTAATGTGTATGAATAAGTCCGGTTTGACCTCATACGCGGACTTTTTAACTAAGGTAAGCACGTGTTTAGAATAGACAGAGTTACTATGTGTATTCATTAGATTTGGTGCCCCTCCCCTGTGGCTTAGCGGTAAGTCAGAGGGCTTATAACGCGTTTTTCAATACACTCGATGGGCAGAGCACAGATAGCCCATTGTTTGGTTTAAAGCAGGCTTGTAAAGACAACTTCTTATGGGTGATTTTCGCGCCACTTTTATTTTTGCAAGTTTTCTAAAGAACAATTTATATAAAAACACTAGCAAACAATAAATTATTGTTTAAACTTATTTATGTGGTAATTTTATTGCTTTTCGTTTACCCTCGGAAAGTTTGACTTTTAGCTTTTTATTCGAAACGCACACCAGAAATTATATACAGAAATATTTAACTAAACTATCCTTTAACATAATATTTTATGGAAAACAAATTCAAATAACTTGGAATATGTTGAGTACTAATTTCTGTATTAGTTGTAAATTCTAGACAAGTTTCATCAAATTATTGTCTTTTTTCACATTTGGATAACTTGGTGGCTAATTCACTAATCAAGTCTTAACGAGTTTGCTGATATTTTGGCTTTATATGGGGATAGAGAAGCCATAAACTATGGTTTCTGTTTATGAGACTTACTTGATTGCTTGAGACTTACTTCATTGTATGAGTGATGTATCATTGAGACTTACTTCATTGCTTGAGTGATGTGTCATTGTGGAAATTCGTGGTAGGCTTAGAACTGTGGTATAAATCTGAACAAAGTTAGTTCTTGGTCAGATTTGACTTTGTGTTCATTCTTTGTAGATTCTTTATTTCTTGTCCAATGGCCTTACACATGTAGCTGATTTCAAAGAGACAACATAATTGTTTCACGTGTCGTTTGTTGTCATTTTCATTTGTTTTCAGTCGAGTTAGCCTTGCTTACTTACGTTATTGTTAGGCTTTAAGTAAAATCTTAATAGGATTTCTAGTATCCAAGTCATTTTGGAATGTACAGCCTGTACTAATAATCTTAAAATGACTAGTGTTAAAACCAATATTGCAAGCTATCGCAACATGATATGCGTATTCTCAGTTTTTGACGGTAAGTGTCATTTTACACGTATGAAAAGATACCTAATGATGAATACCACATATTCAATGATGTAGTATGTGTATGTACGTATGCAAAGAATTAGTGAATGCTTATCTTACGGTATACTAACCGAACATAATTTTAATCTTTTCAATGCTAGTAACTGGTTTAAAAGTACACTCTAATTATTCTTGAGGAAATGTATTTCCAATTGATTTACTTAATTTGTTTTCAGTTAGATTTTTATGTTCCCCATTGTACTGTAACACTAAGGTTAACAACCTTTATAGGGCACCAGTTTGTGGAGTGTGAGAAAAGATAGTTTTACGTTTATTTTGTATATACTTACCAGTAATAAAGCCAGAAAATTCATTTCTTTATGTAAATTCTTCGATTTTTTCTACCTCTTCATAAAAACTTCTGTTAGTCATAACATACTAAACGTATTTGCGCAGGGTCCCTGCATGTGTTCTGTTTCAAGAATAAATAAAACCTAAATTAAGAGAAACAGGTATTTTTATTTTTTGCTCTTGAAGTTCATACGTCATGCTGTGTTGTAATCTACAAAGTGCATAATTCTTCTCGTGATTCATAGCATGCACACATTTTCTGACGTCACGACAGTACAAATTGCAACGTTAAGCTTCTTATGTGACGTCATTTTAGTGTCTACTAACTAAACTAACTAACTGACAGACAACACACTAGTGTATTGTGATGCAAATGGTTAGCCCCCCCCCCAATGGCACAGCGGTATGTCTGCTGACTTACAATGCTAGAAACCGGGTTTCGATACCCATGGTGTGCAGATCACAGATAGCCCATTGTGTAGGTTTGTGGTTAACTATAAACAAACAAACAAAAAGCGACTGGTTAAAACAGGTGACCCCTCCAGGCGGCCTTTGGCCTCCTTTCAGGGAAATAACATAATACATAATTAAAGGACAAAAAGAAACCTGTTGGTCCATCTAGGCCATCCCATCCATTATACTAAATACTAAAATAAAACACTCAAAACCAGCCTTTATCATTCAAATGTTTATTAAGCCTTTTCCTAAAATTGTCTGAGCGTTTTATCAAAACAACAGCGTTCTTCATGTAAACATAATAAAGTGCGTCATTATTGATAGCAATTTTGAATCTATACTAACACCATCCACCTAACTCGTACCATGTAAAAGTAACATCTAAGACTGAATTAGCAAATGACTTAGACTGGACTTGCGAAGTTCTAAACTATATCTGTAGAAAATTTTAAATATGTTCTTACAATACCAAAAATACATTCCATAGAAGAATAAGATATGTGATATTTGCATTCCAAAAACCATTCTCTTTTTCTTGACACTTGTCCTCAACCCGACTTTTAACTTAAACATAATGGCGATGTTGCCATTAAAACGTAATCTGGTGAAGTCACTTGAGTATAATTATCCTCAGTTAGGCAGGACACTAACGTCATGGATTAACAATAGATGCACAGTGTAACAATATTACACGAGGAATCCCACGAATGCCCTTACACACTGTATAATAAAACATGGTCTATCTAAAATTGAAGACATAATTGTAGATTTCGAAAATAACTGTTGTATGAACCCGACCCCAAAAAGAAGTCACTCAGGATCAAATTTAAAATATTATCAAAATGAACATTTAACGGTGTCAAAGTAAAAGTAAAAACTAGTAAAAGTTACAACTAGATATTAAATGTATTAAGATGTATATCAATGTCATTCAGAGGTCAAATTTTATAAAATTTAAAAGTAGCCATTTAAAGATGTAAAATTAAAACCGTGAAATAACATAAGTTACTAATAAATATTAAGATATGTGTAGAAGTCACCAAAGGTAATTTGTGAATGCTCGCTATGATAACTTGAGTGTCTGTTTAAATTAGCCTAAGATTATCTTATTGTTGTATCATATAGTAACGTACTTGCCACTTTTCTGTTACAAATGGTTTTTATCTTCCATCAAGTGTATCTTGATCGAACCATGATTTTTAAAGTTATATGATCGCAAACTTGCTGTTAAGCCATGGAGAGGAACACCCTGTTATCTAAATGAACGGTATTGACCAATGACAATTACTTTAATGTTGTGTTGTTTCGAAAAAGAAAAAAAAAAGATGCATAGTTTCTACGAAGTGTCTTGAGTTGTAGTATATATTTCCTACCTTATTTTATTAATATATGAATTTTCAAAATTTTAGTTTAGTCTGATTCTATGCAACTTTCGCATTAACATGTGGTTCAGAAAAACCTTTCAATTGTTTTCGTTCTCGTTATCTTGTTCGTTTGTTGCTCTCTAGCAGATAGTACCTACTTTGCGTGCAGGATCATCGCTGGAACTTTGCAAGTTATGTAGAACATATCAATGACAGCAATGTTCTTCACTGGCCAAGTAAATGATATTTAGAGGTTACAGCCTTAACTATGTTGTAAGGGGAAGACCAGTCACGTGGAACGCTTGTCATCCTGGGTATGTCCGACATTTCCTGTTAATATAGAGAACTGGATTCCCATCAATTCTAACTGCTCAACACGATGAATAAGTCAAAAAAAGGACACTTCGTGAGAAGAAAGCTGTTGGCTGATTTACCGATCCTGTAAAGAGTGACTGACCAGTTTCCACGCAAGTACGCACACCATGTCTTTGCTTTACATTGTGATAAAGACTTGATTTCACTCTATATCACGTGTCCAATCTGTTTATTTACTTAGCTTAAACTCAATGGTTTAGTTAAAGTTAAATTTATTTTGCAATTTTCCTGATTGATCCTCCCATTATATAGTGGGCCTGTCTAATAATTGTGCAGAAATCAGTTTCATCTGAGAATACCACAGTGTTATTTACATCCTTAACTATTTGAAAGACTATCATATCATTAAGCCAAGTCATATTTTAGTAAAAATGATAGAACAGGTTAAATAGAAACAGAAACGACGACCGAAGTAGGCATATTTTAGACCACATCAATTTTTAACAATATAATTTAAGTAAAAAAAAACGAAGAAAGAGATAACTTATGTTAATATTCAGTAATAATAGATGTTAGGACATTTATTCTGAAGGGTGAATAGAGGATGCAGCATCACCTACCACGAACGTTGTAATAATTGAAATCCACAGTTAAATTTCACATAAATAGATTTCATAAGAAACAGAGCGGTTTCGAATAGTTGTTGACTACATTTCTTCAGAAGAATAGTCAACTATTCGAAACTGCTCAAGCTTCTGTTTTTTTGTTTTTTGTTGTTTTTTTTTTTTGGTAATTTACTTGAATATATTTGGTGCTCATTTGTGCTAACTCTTTAATCATGGCAGATATATTTCATAGAAGTAGAGAAACCTTTAGAGATGGATTTTTCTACATGTGCAGAAAACGTTTTTGGTATAATATTTATGAAAATTAATTCATTTACACTGCTCAGAATTACCAAAAATAGTGTACTTATTTGTAAAAGATCAAAATTTGCAGAACATCAAAGTGTATGAAAGAAGCCAAAAAAAGACTAAATTTTATAATATATATAATAAAAGCTACTCTCTGTTCGAAACACTTCCTTTGTCGGTAACGCTCGACTCTGTTGGTAACGCTCAAATTGGCTAGATGGTCTGTCTCAAGTGCAAGTCTCGAGTTCAAATTCCACTCGACTGGTGATTTTTATAACTTTGCTAAATTAGTCACTTATTATATTTATAGAAAGATATTGCAATATCAATGAAAAACACAATAATATGATGCTTTATATTAGGGATATGAATTATTTGTTAATATTTGATTATAAAGAGTGGTTGTCATGGTAGTTATAGCACTCGACTATCACGTAGAAGTCTCGAGTTCAAATTCCAATAGAGTTGGAATCTTATGTTTGTTTTACAATTATATTAATTCTTTATATATCTATTATCGTATTTACAACTACCTCTTTGCATTTTCTAAAAAATACGAATACAGTTATAGATTAAGTAAGGGATAATATAACATTACATAATAAACCCAAGTGACTGTATGTGTAAAAAACAACAACTTAAATATCTTTTAACGCAAGATAGCGCTACAATACATTATTATTGATTCTTTGATAGATTGCTTAGGCATAGTATTCATGATGAAATTTGTTGTAGAAACACAAGTATAGAGGCTCGACTGGACCTTCACACTGAAATGTACAAACATAAATACACGATAATACAAACCATTTAGAAAAACACGGGTAAATGTACATTTAAAAAATTAATATATATCCATAGAAAGAATACATAAGTCAAGGTAAACAAAACTTTAACTTGACATATAAGTAATGAAATGAGATGAAATTAGTGCCCAAGACAAAACCCTAAAATTACCTCAAGCAAGAACTACATAAAGTCAAAAAAGAAAATCAGTAGGTATATATTTACATTATGGAGGTTTGTGGTAAATGAACTTAAAATACCTAGTAAAATATCTATTTCCTTTATCGAGTGCATGCAATACAATAATACACAAAACATGGATATATAAACACACACACACACATATATATATATATATATATATGTAGATGGAACAAAATAGTTTTATGATACAACGGTTATAGAACATTTAAGAGACAATATAACTTGTGTGAAACTTGAGAATAACGATTATGATAAAGATGTATTACAAAATATTAAATCTTTTATTCCCAAGTGGTCACCGAATAGCTCAGCGCAGATAGCCTATTGTGTAGCTTTGTGCTTAATAACAAACAAATAAATATGTATAAGTACACGAGACAACGTAATAAATTGGAAATAGATTATTTAGTCAACTTTACTATGAGTACGAGTGTATAATCTGTTTTACCAAAAATACATAAATTCCAAGACATTATTAACATACAACTTGTTGTTGCTCTATAGTCCAACAGCTTAGCATAACAATTGTGCACATTGTGGTACAAGCGTGAAATTCAGTACTTAAGTCTATTATTTTCAGATTTGGGGCCAATGCGAAAGCGTCCCCTGGTGAATAACAAAGCGACCTCTTTGGGTAACGTTATCTGTGTGATTTCCAGACAATTATGACACAGTTGCCTCATTATATCATTCCTGGTTGTTAGCCATTCATGCTAAAACATTTTATCTTTCAGGGTAAAGGGTCCAGTTGCCCTAAATGCTATAATCTTAACTCCCAGTTGAAAATTTGTTGGTTTCTTATGCACCCTGGTAAACAGAACCACAGCCTGTTATTGCCTACTAGTCCCGAGATGAAAATCTAGAAAACTTTTTCAAAGATGAAAATCGAAGATCACCTCCCATGTTCTGCTAGAAGATACCATTCGCTTTGGCACATAGTCATACCTTTTAGTGTACATGGAAGGATGTAATGGCATGATAACCTATTCTAATTGTAGAGTAAAAGATCTTATCTGCAGCTGCGATGGTTCACATTTTGCAGCATAAACAAGTAAAAACATCTGAAAAGTATGCAAAGAAAACATTCATCAAACACATTGAAGTTACTTTAAAAGACTGTGGAAGACTAGATATAGTTTGGGATACATATTAACCAGATAACTTAAAAGAAAGTTCTAGGTTGAAACGTGGGAGACAAAAGGTAACAGTTAAAGGTGTGTTCCCAAAAAAAATTCATTAACAATATCTTTATGCGGGTGAAAATAAGAATTACTTATTTCTATTCTTGTCACAGCAGTTGATTGACTCGTACAGAGGAATTGTACAACTGTATGCCACTATTGGTAAGGACAATGTTGTGTGCCCCCAAACAAAAAAATGAGAAAGACATTGCACCCTGTACTGTTAATGAAGCAGATCATCGACTAAAGCTACATGTTCAAGATGTATCCAAAAGAAAGTGTAAGAACGTTCTGGTCTGTACTGTAGATAATGATATCGTTGTTCTGCTCACTGTATGCTTCAGTAGATTGAATGTAGGTAAGTTTTAGACCCAAAAAAAGGATGTAAGAAAATAATTATCTGTATCCGGGATACTGATGTCATTGTTCTGGCTATTGCGTGCTTCGCCAGATTAAAGTTAGGGGAGTTGTGGATTGCATTTGGATGTGAAACAAAACTTTTGCTACATAGCAGTTCACATAATTGCTGGCAATCTTGGCCTGGCAAAGATTCAATGTCTACCTGTATTTCATGCCTTAATGGGCTCTGATTAAGTTTTTTTTTCAACAGATTGGGTAAGCAAACAGAACAAAAAGTGTGGAATTGATTATCAGACGTGACTATAGCTTTCCTGAACTATTGAATGCACCAGAAGAAATAAATGATGACACCTTTTTCTCTGTTTCAGCAACTTGTAGTTTTTTTAAGTGATGTGCCCGATGTTAATTATGAGAGAAAGCAGCTTTTTATACAGAAGGGACGCCAACTTGAGTCCGTCCATCCCACTGAAGAAGTTTTTTTGAAACGTGTGAAAAGAAGTGTATTTCAAGGAGGTTACTCCTGGGGCCAGCCTCTATTACCTTAACCAAAGTTACTCAGTCCAAATAACTTGGAATGGACAAATGCCAGAAATGATTGGGAACCTTTCTGGACAACACTGCCTGGAGCAGCCAAAACCTGTCATGTGCTCATTCACTGTGGCTGTTCTAAGAGCTATTCTACATAAAAATGCAAATGCGAAAAAGCTCCCAGAAATGCACAACTTTACGCGCATGTTCAGGAGAATGCATCAATCGTATCTGATTCATTGATACTCCAACATTTATGCTGCATTACACATATTTCACCTTGAAGCCTTTATTTGCAATAATAAACCATTCTGTCAGTAAAATAACTTTGCCATGTAAAGTTATATTAACTGCACCTTCTTATGTGATCGCTAGGTTAAACAGTTAGATTTATTTATAGGCTTATACTGGAGTTTTACATATACTTTGATGGTTAGATTCGTGTCAATACACTTAACATTTTTATCAAACAGAAGTTTAAACACATAATCTCACTTAATTCAATACAGAATCACTATAATAAATAAGAGTTAAAATTCTATTGACTTTTTAAATATCCATGCTAATGCAAGTGTAATAAAATGCATTTATGACAATATAGAAAATATCTTTCTTTCCATATATACCATTGTAACAGTTTCTTATAATATGGTATGTTAAGGAATGCTATTCACGTGTCTTTCATCATTTAAGTAAATTAAAGCAACAATACATAATTTAAAAGTTGTTTTAGCGTAAATTTTTAATACATTATATGGAATATATATGATTCTTATTAATGGTGTTATTTATGGCAACAAGAGAGCATCTTTCCGTTGGCCCTCTTATCTGAAAATTTGATGTACGTTCTAAAGCCTAAATGTGTCAACTTTTGTATTTTTACCACTTTTTGCACATTTCTTTTGGATTACGAGCTAAGCCGCTGGATTATTAGTAAACCTCTGTTGCAGGACACCAACCTTCTGCTCCATGTGTTAGTTCTTTTGCGGATGAACCTTTAAAACCGTTTACAGTTAAACTTGAGAGTTACGTGAGTGAGGTGATTTAGATTTTATATCTAAACTGCCTAGTACAACTGACCATAAAACCACTTTAATTACGCTAGATGTAGAATCTTTACACACTACTACTGAAAATGAATTTGGTATTACAGTTGAAAGTTATTTTTGTGAACGTTATCCAAAACTTTTGCATTCCAGAAATACTAAGAAATTTTTAATTGAAACTATTTAAGTAGTACTGAAAAACAGTTATTTCATCTACAGTAACTATTTCTACCATCAAATAAGAGGAACCACCATGAGTACAAAAATGACACCTATCTATGTTATTTTAGTGATGGGCTTCTTAGAAGAGATGTATACCATTGTTGATTAACAATGAGCTGAAAAGTTCGCTGATAGGTTGTGTTACATTGATGTCTGTTTTATTATTTGAAATGAATATTTAAATTGATATAGTTTTAGTTAAGTTTTAAATTATCTAGATCCCAAAATTAAATTTCCCGTTGAAAAAAAATGAATAAAACATTTTTTTAATAGCACTTTGGAAACATATTATTGATTAATCGACCTGCTCCCACTCTTAATTAGCTTTTAGATATAATCACCCTAGACATATTAAGAGAAATATTCCCTATGTGTTAACAAAAATAACCGTATTTTTAGAGCAAAAGTCCATTGTGTTATCTGTTGTGTCCACCGCGGGAATCGAACCCCAAGATCTTAGAAATGTAAATCCATAGATTCACCACTGTCCCAGAGAGGACAAACATAACTCTACATACTATAATTAATAAAGAAAAAAGCAGTATTGGATTAATTGAACTAAAACTGTTTTTATTAAATAGAAATTATCCACAGCATCTTATTGACATTTGTTTGTACATATACCCTAGGTTTACAGGTTAATATAAGAGTGCAAACCTCTGATTGCTTCCTGTACATCTAACACTATAAGAAGATCTAAAATTAACATTAACGTTTTTGTAACTTATAGACAACCTAAACACTTGAACCATTTACTCTGTTTTACACAAATGTTCAAAATAGGTAAGAAGTTATTACTCAGAGTAAAGACTTAAGATATCAACTCTGAATTTAGGGTATATTACTAATTGAAAATACAAATGGGACTATTATATTTGTACAAAAATCGTTATTTATTAAAATGTGAGTTTTTAACATTGATCTTTCTCTTGTCGTTCTAAAAAACTGTATTCATAGAGGGGTTTAGTACATTATATTAAAACAATTTTGGGGCCTAGCCTCCTCGCTAGAGTCCATGTCGTCACGCTTGGCCATGCTCTGTATGATGACCATGCATCTTGACAGTATCCCTGCAGCGTAGTTTCCATTGAAAAGGCTCAGTATCAAGGAATTTCACTTTCAACAGTCAGATTGCACAGAAATCTATAGGAATGGCATCTGGTGGCATGCCTTCATGTGGAATAATGCGAATACCGTTTTCATTATCCAGCTACTTGAAGTATGTGACAGTTGAATGGAAGATATGATTTGGAGACTTATCTTAGTGAATCTATACCCTGTTAGCCTCGTTTCCAGATGGAGATCCTTCTTGATTAGTTGCGAAGTATTGTCTGGGACACCTGAACGGCTGTTGCCACTGGCCTTTGAGTTAATGGCTGATCTCCTGTTACAAGACGCCACACTTTACTTGCCATGATTAAGGTACGACTTGTTATGGGTCTCTGATTCATATTTCCTTCCAATATCATTAAGTACGAGGGATATCCCAATCTTGATAATTCTAAATCCCCAAACTGCGAGTCAAGTACCCTAACCATTAGGCCATTACAGGCCAATAACAAATGAATTAAACCAGTCAGATCCTTCTAAAAAATCTAGACATTTGTTTCTGTGTGTGTGGGGGGGCAATGGAAATACAATCACTCGTATTATCACATTCACCCGCCCATTGTCTACACAGAACCTCAGCCTGTTTTCTTTCTCTTTCACATTTACTACCAACAAAAAACAGGCACTTTCTGAAAATTGAATTATTGCTTTCCCCAGTGTCCACTTTACCTCAATGTTGGATATATTCCTGGTGTAGGAGTTGCTTTATAAAATGTACATCTGTGGTATTTATATCATGGTGGATGATGTTAATCTCAGTTGTTCATCTGGTTTGACAAATATATCAACAGAATTTGCAAGCAAACTTTAATTCTATTTGCTCTTGACACTCAGAATGTTTGCGCAAAATTCAGCAAGCAGCCTCTTATGTCATCGATGTATTTGCATGTCAAAGTAATGTAGCTGAAGGTTAGTTTTAATTATTTTTCTTTTACACATCCTATCAAAACTTTTTCCAGTAATTTAACACATCCTGGCAAATCTTAACTGGCGTGTATCATGCACTTGGAAAGGTAACAGTTCAAGTGGCAAACAGTGGGCATCAAGAACCGCTTCCACAACATGTAGTAGAACCTGAGATTATATCTGCAAAACACCACTTGAGCATTAGTTGGGATTGTAATTTTTTTGTCTACATATGCTTGTGCACCCTACTAATTTTATGCGTATTTTGGCTTGTATTTTATTATCTAAATACACAGCTGCAGTTCACCTGGTGCACAAACTATATTAGTAGGTAATGTGTATAAGACATACGTATAAACCTAAAATGTTGACGTTTGTAGGTTTTTTGTGATATTCAAATTCTGCATTTCAAATTTTTCGAACCTCCCTTATGTGCTGGACATTATCGATTACTTCATCAATTGAGCTGAGGCTTATCCGCTAATTGATACTTCAGCACAGTCTATCACTGATAAGTTAGCTGAATAATATATATGACAGTATGAAGCATGTGATCAAGGATCAAAACAGCAATCATTATCTAAACTTTTTCTGTTTTCTGAGTTGTGCATATGTTTATATAGTCACGAGCCCTGACTAAATTAATTGGAATGATCACCTGTCATATATTATAACTGCATACAGATCAATAAACCAACAGTTTATCAGTTCTTATCTGAATCTTTTCATGTTCAGCTTCCGGTAGAAGTGATCTATGGTTCACCATCCCATGCAAATATTCTAACAGGTTAGAAAACAATGATTTATAAGCAAAAGGAAAAGTTTTATTGACGGCGGAACATATTGCATGTTTCAACAGAACATTGGTCTGTTTTCTTCGGGTAATATTCCATCACCAATAAAACGTTTCCCTATGTTTATAGATCGTTGTTTGCCTGCCTATTATTATATTAGCTTAATATATTAGAATATGTGAAAGGACTGAGGTCTATACTAATCAATGAACAGTAATTTGCATGTCAACAAATTGGTAAAATGGCCATACATAATTTTTTTTACAATAACAGATTGAAGAAAAACCAGTCCTAGAGAGGATACTGGATTTGGTTGTGACATACGACTGAGAAAAACTTAGTTTTGGCTGGACTTAATCTTGTCTCGTACTTCATTAGTTCAATCAAGCAAACTAAGAGTTTCAGCGATCATGTGGCATGTGAAAGTGCATTGAACACGTGTATAAGCAAAAGTCATATGCCACTGGTAAGCATCATGTGCACTGGACGGACCAGAAATTTGGAATAAAAGAGACTTTTGAGTCACATGATAGCAAAAGTACTGTGTCTAACTATCTCGATTCATCTGATGACTACAAAGATGTATTTTTCTGGCTGTTCGCTATGAATCACAGTAAAATGCAACAGCTCACCTGCTTGGATAATCAGCGGTTGATAACATCAATTTTCAAATCGATGTGATTGGACTAAAACTAATTGGTATTGTTACGTCACTGGTCGTTTGTTATTTTCCCGTAAAAATTCCTTCAGAAAAACTTCAGTGATACAAGTCCTTTCTTAAATAAAACTAGTTTATTCTTTCTCAATACAACTTTGCAATACACTTAATTTCCACAATCAGTTTAACTTAAACACACGCTATAATTCACAACGAACGATTCACGCACTTTATCGCGCTTGACTCAGTTGTCCGTCTCTATCTCTGCCTGTCTGCAATTCTATCTCCGATTCATTGTCTGGCACACTTATATACAAGAATAGAGGGCGCCTAGCAAATACTGAATTATTCGTGATGTTCCCCGATCTTTCTAGAACTCATTACGTGTTACCAGAGTCACGTGACTTCCGCTGTCGTAGCTGTATTTAAGACAGTCGTGTAATAAACTTAAAAAAAGGTGCGAACAGTGTAAGGAGGACCAAGTAAGGAAGCCACGGTCAAGTAGGTTTAACTTGTTAACACTTGCTATCAAAAAGTCTTTCTCAAGACTACCAAGTTACTATACCAAGTAAAACCGTTCTTAACTTTCTGAAAATAGATATAGGAATAAGTTTAGGCTAGAAGGTTAAAATTTAAAATGAAAATAGTTTAAGTTTTGTGATCAACTTTACAGGTAAGCCATAAAACTGAATAATACTTAGAAATAATTTTGAAACAGCTAAATATTAGAAATCAGCGTTAGTGGTTAATTGAAGAATAAGCTTTCCAAACTAAGCCCATAAAGTTACCCTCTAATATTATAATTTATCTAAACTATAAGATTAAATAGTACACTAAAGTTAGGCCAACATTAATAATAACAAAAAGTTGTTTTACAAATAGATTATTTAAGCTAGTGTAAGAAATATCTTCCTAAAAAAAAAAAGGAAAAGGAGAAAGAATGAAGACCCGAAGGACGAAGAATACAGAGTTCGTGGACCCCACATCTGAGTTGCATCAAGTAAAACTACTACAAGAAGCCCTGGAACATTGCATTGTCAGCGAACAGGAATCATCGGACTTTTCAATGTCATCTGATGAAGAATCCATGCAAGAGAAAACACCAAAGAAGAACACGGAACAAGTTACAAGACAAGAAGCAACAAAAGAAACCAAGACCAAAGTAACAACCGAAGACGAAGCAAGAACCAACAAACCAAGAGACCCACCAGCCATAATCGTCGGGGGAATTCCAAAAAACTTAAGGATACCAGAAATCGCAAAGGAACTAAGGAAAATATTCAAAAATTCATCATTCAACCAGGTTCGAAGACTACCAAGAGGTGATGTACTCATCAAGTGTTCAAGCCCAGCAGACTATGCCAGACTGCTGAAACCATGGCCTTCAAGTGCTTTCAACGCTTCGAAGATAATTGTGAACATAGCTGGAGAACGCCTGCCTTTAAACTATCTCGTAATCAAGAATGTCCCAGTAGATATAACAACAGAAGAAATCAAGGAGGAACTACAACAGCAAAGCGTCGAGCCTACTAAGATCGAGAGGATAACTTCCAGGAGAACATGACAACTGACGCCAATAGTAAAGATAGCACTAACAGAGCAAAAAGTAGCAGAAGAGCTGTTTCAGAAAGAGGTATACCTGTTTTACTCGCACCACAGAGTAGAAGGAGCTCGAGATGGAGCACCCAAGGTGATACAGTGTTTTAACTGCCAGCGTTTCAGTCACGCGGCGAGTGCTTGCAAAGCAACCACTCGCTGCGTAACGTTGCGCAGGACATCACAAACTTGCAGAGTGCAAGACACCACGAGAGAAAGCCACCTGTGCTAACTGCGGAGGGCCCCATGCCGCTGCATACCGAGGCTGCCATAAATATCTTCAAG
>NW_013665685.1:1078935-1080260 GCF_000517525.1 Limulus polyphemus
CCATGACACACATGATCACAAGACATTCTCGATTTAGTTATTGTTCCCAACACACTCGTAGGTCACACCAGCAACTTTAAAGTACTCCCTAACATAGGCAGTGACCATGATCCAATACGTTTTACACTATACTCACGTAATAGAAACACCCCAAGTCTTAAATCCATCATTTACGAATATTCAACAACAGACTGGGTTAGATTTTATAACCTAATATGTAACAAGATTCCAAATATCGAGATGAATATCACATCAGAAACAGATATTGACAACTACGTCAACACATTAACAACAACAATTAAAAAAGTAATGGAAATTATCATACCCTCCAAAGTTAGAAACACAAATCCTAGTCACTGGAAATTAACACCAGAAATTTTAAAATTAATCTCCGAACGTACGAAGCTAAGAAGGACATTTATATGTATGCGAGACAAACTAACTAAACGCCACATCAACAAAGTAAATAATAACATCAAGAAATTAATCTGCGAACAACAACGAAACAATTGGGACCAATACTGTAAAAGTATCGACCAAAACTACAATGATCCAAGCACTTTCTGGAGGAAGTTTAAAAACATAACGAAAACCCAAGACTCAAGCAGCACAAACACGATACACCACAAGAACATTACAGCCACTTCAGACACCGAACAAACAGAACTATTCGCACAATACTACAAAGACACGTTTATCACCCCTGATCTAGACACATTCAGTAGAGACCACTTCACAAAAATCAAGAACTACATTAGCAACAACAAGGAACCATTTAACCCAACTTTTCCAGTACAACTAGATAAAACAGAACACAAAACAACCAAAGACTTCTACTCAAGACCCATATCAGTAACTGAAATCAAACAGACACTCCAGTCCATCAAAAGAAAAACTCCTGGGGATGACCAAATCAGCAACACAATCCTAAAGAACCTAAACGACACCGTAATCAAACACCTCGCAGACATTTACAACATCTCACTACAAGCTGGCTATTTCCCTAAAGCATGGAAACATGCAATTATTAGAGTCATACCTAAAAAACACAATGACCTATCCGACCCCAAAAACTTCAGACCAATTATCTTATCGAACACGTTAGATAAACTCATGGAAAAAAAAATAACAAAAAGACTTAGCTGTTTCCTTGAAGCAAATAACATAATTAACGAGAATCAGAATTCTGGCAGAAAACATAGACAGACAACCGATCATCTAGTAAGATTAACTGAATCAATCTACAGCGGATACAACAGAAAACAAACAACAATAGCCACATTCCTAGATGTTCAAAAAGCCTTCGATTCAGTATGGCACGATGG
>NW_013665685.1:1081198-1084960 GCF_000517525.1 Limulus polyphemus
CCCTGGTTGGCTTCAAACACGTTGAGGTTGAAAGGACGGAACCAAAATTACTACCCAGAGTATAAGTAAGTATAAGTAACTTAAAATAAACTTCTAAAGAACAATAGTCAACTATTCGAAAGCGCCCGAGTTTTGGGTCTTATTTTAAGTTTATTACACTTTATATGTGATCCTCTGTGCTAACTATTTTATCAAGATTAAGACAGTCGTGTGGTTGGCAGCTTAAGTGGCTATGAAAAATTAACAACTGAGAGGACTTAGAGATTTTACTTCCTAAACTATTGGGTGGAGTTGTGGACTATTTTGAAGATTAGATCACCTGAGAGCTACCCAGTCATAACAGCTAAGCCATTCGATGATATTAGATATACTATGTCATGATATAAAAGACTGTTTAGTGTAGGTATTGTTTGTTTTGTGAGTGAATGTTTCATGATTGTTTAGTTTTTAAACGTTATGATAAGTCAAGTTACGTAACTCGGTAAGGATTGTATGTTGTTTTTAAAATTCATTGAAGTTGAAGCTATCAAACGTTACGTGAAATTTATTGGTGTCGAGGATATAGAGATTTCTAGAAGGCGAACAGACAATTAAGTGATAAATATATAAATAATGTGAGACGAGCGGGAACAGCAGACAGACAGAGCAGACGAGAAAATAAAGTCACGGGAAGTAGAAGATTGGCCAAAGAAAAGTTAAACGTAAAGTTAACTGCCGTAGGAGTGAGAGGCCTAACGATTAACATGTTAGAGTAAAACTAAGAGTTTTAAAAGAGATAAGAAGTACAGTTTACTCCATCAACGCGAGTTCTAAAGTAATTGAACCAGCCTGAGTTCACTTTGATAAAAGGAAAAGACGATATCTGCAGTACAGGACCATACAATTACTGGAAGTCCAGTAAACAACTGTGTTAACTCACAATAGATAGAATTCACTGTTGAAGAATTCTTAACCCAACACCCACAATATTCAACCTGCTTACTAAATAATACTACTATATATAATATTAAGAAGAATAAGCCCATTATTTTGACATGTTATTTGGATCATTAACAGCTATTATAACTTGCAATAATTCTTAGTACAACTCATGCCTCTATAACTTAAAGTTATTTACTGTTTAGTAGTGCTATTCAGTTACTCGGTGACGTGTGTGTTTATCTCTTAAAGTTAATCAAGTTATGCTTGCATACTATTAGTCTCGGAATTTCTGTAGAAACTTTGTTTGTGATCTTAGGCCTACAACTTGTATCAACAGTAAAGATTGTCAATAGGAAAGAAATAAACTAATTTGTTAACATTACATGGACTGGTCTTGGAATTATTTTTATCAAATAATTGAAAAAACCCGCCCAAGAATATAATATTTGCAAAATTATAGAACTAACTGTATATATAATGTCTGTACTTCAGTTAACTTTATTGAAAATGCATAGTATATGTTAAATCGAGAACTTTGACAAAGATATTTTCATGACTAGATCATATATTGTAATATAAGATAGTCAGGTTTTACACTTTTTAGCATTAATGCGAATTTTATACTTTTAATTAGCGGTGAGATCTGGCAGATGCTTTCAAAAAAGTGAGTGAAAATTGCACATTTATAATAGCCAATTGTAAAAACCATCCATACTCTGACGAAAGTCAGCCATAATTTTACTTGCCACTGATTGCAACCTCTACCAAATACCACAGCCCAAGATTACATTTCTGGGGCTCAGACATTGTAGAATCAATAGGTATGTGCCTAAGAAGCCCCGTAAACGTTACAGTAAATATATACTAAAGGCCAAAGCAATGTCACCTACTCAAGGCCCACCTAAGGCTGCAAGAAACTCATTTACCACCACCAAAAACCTACACCACCGAATCTTTCTTGGGTAGCTTCATTCTCCATACCAGTAAACCCAAATTTTCAAACAACAGAAAAATGTAAATATTCAAGTTGCCGAGTGGACGTAAGCCTAGGCTCTATTTCAAGAAAGGGGATCGTCAATGTAACAGGAAAATTGTCATCAATTTTGTGATTGTCAAACAAGAAACTGAGAACAGTAGCGTCATATCTCTTAGGGTAAACGTGCTACTTATGACACATTGTCCATTCCGTTTACTAAAATAGGAAGGACATAACCCCCAGGTGTAAAAAAAAAAAATTGCCAGCAACTGAAGTTCATGCCGAAACTATATCGTTTTTTTAAAACTTGAATCTCTGCTGTGATATCTTTGTGAGAAAGTTTAAAGCAACTCCAAAAGGAAACGTTTTAGAAGAATAGGCCATCATATACCGTAAGAAGTTCCCTATAGTAAAACTTATGGCGATTTACGTGCAAATATGATTCTTTCGTTTTTTATTTTAGACAAATGTGAAATGTTCATCAGTCTATCCTAGATAAAAAAAAAAGGAACACATTTCACATGTGACAGCTTATTTTTTATATATTGACCTTTAGGTTTGCCCTTACTCAAGAGGATTATATGTTTAATTTTAAACCCAGGTACATACCTACCTCAAGAAGACTAAAAACTACGCACTACGTATGAGTCCATGTTAACTTGCTTTTGACCCTGTGAAACACTTGTACAACAGGATAAGAAGACAAGACAGGTGAGAACAACCCTTCGTTTTGTTTGTTATAGAACAAAGCCACATTGGGCTATTTACTGTGTCCACCACGGAGAATCGAATCCCGAATCTTAGCGTAAAGTCCGTAAAGTTACTACTGTCTCACAGGGAGACCTTTTTAATAAACAAATATCAAAGTTAAGATATCAAATTACAACGTAATTAAAGCAATTTAACAACAATTTAAGAATAATTACATAAAAATAACCTTTAAGACTGATAATCAATTTAAATCATCTTGCAGAAAAATAGCACAGAAATGCCCTTTAATTAATACAAATACAGAACACATGTTACAATTACTTTTTTGAGAATGATCATATTTTCAAAGTTAACATTAAATGAAACGTGTTATTTTCATTCTAATATATTCTGAAGAAAATTTTTGAATATCAACTTCTCAAAGAAACATGCATAACTCTTGAGTTTCACATAAATAACGTACTGTTCCAATTATTGATAAATCATTTTCTTCTTATTGACAGGACACAGTATTGTTAAATTATGTTTCTTCTTATTGACAGTACACAGTATTGATAAATCCTGTATCTTCTTATTGACAGGACACAATATTGTTAAATCTTGTGGTTTGTTATTGATAGTACACAGTATCATTAAATCTTATTACTTGTTATGATAGTACACAGTATCGTTAAATCTTCTTGTCAATAAGAAGACTACACAGTATTGATAAATTCTTTGTCTTCTTATTGACAGGACACAGTATTGTTAAATTATGTCTTCTTATTGACAGTACACAGTATTGATAAATCCTGTATCTTCTTATTGACAGGACACAGTATTGTTAAATCTTGTGTCTTCTTTTTGACATACAGGATTTATCAATACTGTATACTCATCTTATTGACAAATAACAGTATTGTTAAATCTTGTGTCTTCTTATTGACAGTACACAGTATTGATAAATCCTGTATCTTCTTATTGACAGGACACAGTATTGTTAAATCTTGTCTCTTCTTATTGACAGTACACAGTATCGTTAAATCTTGTGTCTTCTTATTGACAGTACACAGTATTGATAAATCCTGTATATTCTTATGACAGGATACAATTTTGTTAAATCTTGTCTCTTCTTATTGACAGTACACAGTATCGTTAAATCTTGTGTCTTCTTA
>NW_013665685.1:1085914-1087123 GCF_000517525.1 Limulus polyphemus
CGATACACTTATTTTCAACAGTCGCGCTATAACAAACTATAGTTCACGTCCCACGAGCTCTACTTCAACAATACGTCTCTCTCTGACTGCAGTTCAATTACTCATTATCTACACACACACATTGTTGTCACGTTGTCACCCTCTTATATATATACCAGATTACCCTATATCTAGTAATCTCCCGACTATTCCCGAAGGTACAAGATATTTCCAGAAAGCAGGGGCGTGACACTAGTCACGTGACCTCGCTGACGCAACAGTACCTTTATGGAGTAACATACAAAACAATTTTCAGTTTTACAAGAAAATATATACAATATTTCTCATGTAAAACATATTTTAGTTTTGCTGGAATAACACACTAGTAAAATATGCGTATGTAAAACATACTTTTACAAAAATACTCAGGTAAACATGTAAAGCACGTTTTATGGATTTACAAAGATATAACATTCTTAAGGGTAGCACACAAGGAAAGGCAAATCTAAAGCAATTTCTAGTTTTACATTAAAAGTTGTAATAAAGATAGGTTAGTTGAAACTTAATACCTAGGCATGTAACAGTTGTAGCCTCACAAGAAGAACATTACAATTTCTCAAACTCAAGAGGGAGAAGCAATTGTGAATGAATTTGTTTTACAAAAATAAGAAGAGCTCAGAATTAAAAAGACCTTCTAAATTTAGAAGGTAAAACCTGTAGTTAACGTTAATTATTTATCTCTGGGAATACTTTTGAAGTTATAAAGCAACATATTCAACGCAGTTACCGCCAATAATGAATAAGAACGAAAAGTACTAGAAAAAAGATTTTGGGGCCCCTAGTGGTTCAGCGGTAAGTCTAAGTGTTTGTTACGACAGCGGAAGTCACGTGACGCTGCTGAGTTTCTCGAATAATCGGGGAAGTCCGAGTGTGATTGAGATGCCCTCTTCGTTAGTATATAAGTCTGGCAGAGAAAGCCATGGGATATATGAATGAAGAGAGAGCAGTAGTTACTTTGAGTTCGGTGTAATTTATGATTCTATTAGTTTCGAGCTAGTGAGCCGTAAAGTGTATGTTTTGCACTCGTCGAGAGCGAAGTTATCGAGATTGTGAATCGCTGTGATTTATAGCGTGTATTATAAAAGTTGTTAAGTTTAAAGTGATGAGAAACGTAGTGATTTTGGAACTTCTGTGTACTCAAAGTTTGTATCGAGGAAGAATAAACTGGTT
>NW_013665685.1:1087629-1103434 GCF_000517525.1 Limulus polyphemus
AAGATCCTCGGAAAGAATTTCTACCGGAAACAAACAAACAAGCAGATACGTAATATGTTTAAAACGCTAGAGCGGTTTTCGATACCTGTGTGAGCACAGCAAAGACATCCCATTGTGTAGCATTGTGCTTAATAACAAACAAACAAAATATTTTGTCATAGTGTTTCAACAAAATAGGAAGAAATTCAAAAGATTTTCTGCAATAAAAATATGAAAAAACTTGAGCTAAACGTTCACAAAGAGAAAACTAGTTATAATAAAATTAAAACGAAAGTAAGACACACATGGAAATGTTTTTTATAAGCCTGAAAACAGGTTCTTCAGAAATGAGATTGATCATTTGTGAGTCAATATTGTTTGGCAGACACTTTTTTTTGCTTTTGCCTGGTCCTGCTTGGTCTTAGCTGATTCTGCCTGGGCCTAGCAAAGCACTCTTGCCACTATAGACTGATCGGGTACTTTACAGATTCTCTTTGTTTCCTCTCTGTTTTTGCACAGAGCCCAGGCTTCTGTCCCTTTAGGTGACTGAGTCTCGCAGTGATATTTAAGGACTGTTAGATATTCACGACTTTTTCGGTTTACGTTTGATGACTGTTAAACTTAGTTATTTTTAGCAGCGCTAGTTTACCGCAAGTTTGTTTGCATGACTGTGTACGAATCACACGTTGTGTTGTATTATTGCATCATGCTACTAGAACCTTCTAAATTTTTCTAGTTGTTTTGATTGAGTGTTATTGCATCATAATATCTCGTAATGTATAGAATGTTCTAAGCCTCAATCGGGCCGTAAATATGCATACAAAATGTAATTCAAGTAAGACATAGTTAGTTAGATAGATAGCTCCAGACTAACTGATTGTGAGTATAGCCATAAAGTGTGTATAGTGGCGATTTCTAAAGTGAAATTATCACAGATTGTATTGTAATAACAGAGCAGAGAAGAAATAAATTGTCTTATCAATTATGCTATAAAGTAACTAAACCAGCCTGTGTGAACTTTGACGAAAAAAAAGACGATTATTTAAAGCTCTGTAACGAATATTATATCATTTTAAAACAAGTGGATTGCGTGTTGTTGAAATTTATCGCCAACAAGTCACAGACACCTACTGTAAAGAATCCGGCCTATACATAGATAAAAACCTGACAAGGACAAACATCTGTTGTATAGTAAAGTGTGATGAAATACTGTTAGGTACTCTTGTCGGCAGCTTTGAGAGGTTGGTTGCTGTTGTCGAACCTTCATTTTTCAATGAAGCTCTGCTGATAAATCAGAAAGTAAAGGTAGCAATGTCTTTTTTGTCCCTTTAATCTTGAAGTTAGCTGACAATCTAAGCTTTATAATAAACAAAAAGTTACTAAATGATGTAGTGCATTCATCCTATTGTGAAACACCATTTGATAGCCACTTTTTTTTACTCAGTCATCTTTCACTCAGGTACCCATCATAACTGCACACAAATGAGCAGCTATTACGTGATGTTCTATAGACATCCCACTGAGAAAAGTTGCTCAATATCCCTGAAAATGAAGGTCACAGCTCCCTTTTACTGATAAATCAACCCAACATAACAAGTACTAGTCAGGTAGTGTATCAAAGCTCAGTGATCACGAGGTTGACAATGAAATCTTAGCCAACCATCAGATATGTTACTTGACTCCTCCACTGACAGTTATTCTTCTAACTCTTCTCAGATAAATAGATAGATATACAGATGAGTATTTCTAGAATCTTCCTTCTTATATAGCTTTAGCTTATAAAAGTATTGAATGCGCTTATGCATTCCATACTTCTTCTGTAAATCTAAGTTAAACAGACTGAAATATCAGAAAACAAGATAAGAGCCTGCCGAGATGGAACAAATTGATTCTGTGTTTCATGTAAGTACCAAAGCCACATATGATCTCTAGCCCAATGTTTGTTCTTTGACTGCTTTATCATAGCATCTCTTCTGACATATGGCAATCTTTCCTAGCTGCCGATGCACAAATTCGTGTTTCAAAAAATTCAGACCCTATCTACGCTACATATACTCGTAGACATGGTGGCATACCTCCTATAAAGAGATGAACAGTACATCGTGCACAATGTGATATGTGTTATTTGGATAACGGTCTATATTCAGCAAACAACCAGCAGACATTTATTGAGTTTTATAATATGCTATCATAACATACGGCAAATATACACCCCCAGTTGGTTCTTTTTGGATAAACAGTGCAATTGAGGTGATGTGGAAAATATGTATTGTCACCATGCCAAATAATGTTGTTGTTTGTTATTATGCACAAATCTACAGAAAGGGATATCCGTGGTGGGCAGATAGTTGTGGTTTCTAGTGGTATAAGTCTGCAGACATTCCACTGTGCTACTGGGAGCCCACGCCAAGTACTTTACACAATTCGGAAAATACTTTACTGTTAAAATTATCTCATTGGTTCATATGAAGTTCTTTAAGTGTTCCAAACAATGATATACACATCACTAATGGGCTTTGCTAACGTAACAACCAAAGGATAAGCTTTGGCCCACTTCGTGAAGTGATCAATAATAACTATAACATACTGATAACCTCATTCAGTCTCTGGGAGAGAACTAACTATATACACGGCTATTCTCTGTAATTGAAAACCTTTTACCCACTGATAATCTTTACAGTGTTTCACTCTGGGTAGCGCACAAAATACAGTGTTTAAATCATTGCTCAACATATAAATACAAATATACTTTAATTCATTATAAGATCTGTGGGCAATGCTGTGATGGCTTTCAGTCCTTGTTTTATGCAGAATGTTCAGTATTTCTTGCCTGAGGATTCTGGGACAGCTAGATGTACCACAGCTTGAGAACTAATTGAACCTTGCAAAAAGTTACTAGAGGACTATCCAGGCTAAATGGGCGAACATGTTTTGTAACGGGATTTGAGCCCGCGACCCACAGATCACAAGTCGAGCACCCTAACCACCAGGCCTTACCTAGATGAAAGTCCTTCAGCTGCTCTTATCACATTTTCTTAATCCTCATCCATAGTGTCTATCCATCAATGGAATTATCGTGCCCTATATCGTTTTGCTTCACTTTCTCTCTCACTTGGAGTGCAATGTCAAGACTTTCAACAAACAGACAAGCTCTCTCCATGCGGCAAAACAATTTTTCAGCATTTTCGTTTTGAGAACTCAGTCAATGACACATAACAAACTTATAAGTCTTGCAATGTAGTAATGAAATAATCGCTTCCAGATTTTTAAATTTCACAAGTCATTTCAGTGGTGCATAATACACACTAACAGTGAACTTTCTACCATACACATAGTGTCACAATGTCTGAGGAATACATTAAATGCAAGCAGTTCTTTCTTCATCGTGCAGTATTGATATTCAGGAGCTATCAGAATAAAATTCATATGTATATATATATACACATTATACCTTTTCTCTGTCCTTTTCTTACTTGTGACAATACCATTCCAATTCCACCATCACTGGCATTAATAACAAACGCTATAACAACGAACGTGCTCAATAATACTCTCTGACTGCAGATCAATTACTCACCGTCTACACATACATTATCATTCCGTCACGTTGTCACCCTCTTTTATATACCAGGCTACCCTATATCTAGTAAATGCTAGAGCATTCGCCAAGGTACAGGATAGTTCTAGAAACGTGGCGTGACACTAGTCATGTGACCTCGCTGACTCAACAATACTTTAGCGCCTTGGCGAAACTGGCTGTGAATCATCAATAATAAAATGCCAAAACCTAGAAAAATTCTACATGGATCTCTCTCGAAGGGTTGGTAGACATTTTGTCCCTATCCACGAAGAGACTTATATATATATATTAGGGAACACTTTCCCGATTTCATTTTCAGTTTGTCCCTTCTTATCTTGCTTAAATACCATACCCGAGTTTTCAGCAGCAGTCGGAAAGATGAATAAGAATCATATAACAAACACTTCTCCCATTGCAGCCCTCAGTTCAAGCTCCATTAGTTGTTTGAATGTGCCAGGCATATGCACAAGTTAAATAGCACGACTTGAAGTGAATATAAGCCATCTCAAAACGCTGAAAGAAGTTTTGGGTCTGTTCTAGTTATCCTGCTTGACTTACACTGCACTTACGCAGGGGGGAGGGGTCGGTCGAACCTCTATTTTAGTAATGTAAACAAATTATATTGTTCTTACACAGCTGCTTATGGTATTTAACGTTTTTTATATAGTATACATTCATCTGATGAAACATTTGCGTTTTGCCCCCAGAACCCTGTAGCATTAGCATGCTGATTGTGCTTTATACAATATGTGTTGGCTTTTAATCTCACAAATTAGACCCCCCCCCCTCAAACATTCTGCATATTGGACTGAAAACAATATAAACCAAAAAGAATAGTATGACTAACATCCATCCACTCCATTTATAAAAAATATAAAGGTTTTTTGTTGTTCATATGCAGGAAGGTATAATTACAAAATGTTAGTTATATCTTTACTAAACTAAATCTTGGCCAACGCGTATATAGCAGTTGTGTTGCTGTTAATTTCTTTAATAAGGAAGGGGGTTTAATTTTCATGATATAACGTATGATCGCCTACTTGTACCATTCTACTGTAGAGTCTGCAGTTTACTTTTGAAGGAAAAAATCTATATTTTAAAATGATTCTCTGTTTGCAGTGTTATAAGCATAATATCAGCGATTCAACCTTCTTAATGTGAGACACATATTAATATATGAATAAGAAGCTTCACCTTTGAATCGTGATAAAGTAACTAACTTCAATCTGGAATCGGGAATAGATAACGAACTTCAGCTCGGGTACGTTGAGAACTTTCCGAGATAAACTTTAAAAGTACGACTGGAGGATCGTAATAATCTGAATTCGCTGATTTGAGCGCCATGTTGAGTAGAGTGAGTCAAATAGCTTATAAAAATAGCAGTTTCGTGGTAACAGATTGAAAAAATAAGTTTAAGGGCACGTAGGAAAGCTTTCAGAAGACAACAGTAATATTTCATTTTCTTTTTTTTTCAGTTATAAACTTTTAGGACAACAGATATAAACGCAGACGAAGTAGAATTTAAGAATATTTGGTAGTATTCGTATAACGTTATACTTATAGCCTTGCCTGGGTCTAGTACTAGTAGGCCTATATGATATATAGGTATTACTGTACAGTGAGTGACTGCCAAGCTACAGTACAGGTTCACTTACGTTACCCTGTAATCTGTATAGACGGGCGTAGCCTAAGATTTGGACTCGGGCTTAGGATTGAGAGTGGGTCGTTAAATCTTAATAAACTCATCTGAACAATATGAGAAGTGGATTTGTTCGAACTGATTTAAATAGAACAGTATGGGAAGTGCCAGAACGTTATCAGTCTCTTCTTCCTGTAGGATCTGGTGCTTATGGACAAGTTTGGTAAGTATTGCCAAGCCTAAGATTTGTCTTGACTTAAGATTTAGGCTAGAATAGTGAGTACAGTAGATTATTTATCTATTGTCACATTTTAAATGGTCAGACTTCTGAGTCTGATTACAATGTACAAGTGGTATAACTAAAAAAGTTTGGAGAAAGAGGTCTGTTACTGTTAGAATTATTAATATTAATGCTGTAATGTAAAGTGTGACTATAAGTGTAAACTCATTTATTTAGAGAAATAAATTGAGCAAGTGTATCATTTATCACTTCATCACAAGTTCATCCCCTGTCATCATCAAATGATCTGCTTTAAAGGATGTTTTTAGTAGTGTCACTAGTGATTGGAATATGGGTAGAAATATTTTTGTGCAGAACAACTGAAGCATTGGTAATCACATTTTTTATTTTGTTCTAGGCACTTTTGCACTTGTTGATGAACAGTTCTCTACCTAAATATTTAGAGCATAAGGTCTTACCTTTAAATTTAAGTAGGGACCTAACAACAAATTCTTAATTTATAAAATCTTAAACTTCAAGCCAATAGTGGATTTGTATAAAATGTAAAAGTACATAAATTCATCTCTTCGAATTGTGGCTCTCTGTCAAACAGAAAATGTTATGACATTTTTGGCATTCATAGAATCATATTTTAGCACATGTAAAACAACTGTTAAATCTGTGACTATTGAAGCTTGACAGGACACACAGTTTTCTTCACATCTTCATAATTTCTTTAAATTTTTGGTGAATCAAACTGAAAATTGAACCTTGAAAAATTAGTTTTCATAATATGTAATTAATTGATCTTTTTTCTTTTTAAATATTTTCCACATTTCTTTAAGCATCTTAAATTTATCACATTTTCTTCAAACCTGGGACAATAGCTCCTCTGCTGTAAAAGTAAGGCATACTTGGAAGTTATTAGATTGCATATAGTTATTAAGTAGAAAGAAATATCCTATGTTAATTTGTTTTTTAATTTGTGTGTGTGTGTGTAGTGGGGGGGGGAGTTTGATATTTTATGATTAGATATAGGGTTGTCTTTCTCCTCCATTACAATGACATTTCTTACTATTTTGTAGCAGCTGATCCCAAGGCATTTATAACAATATGATTGTTTTTGAAACATGCATTATTTTATTGAAATGACAATTTATAGAGTTAAAACAAGTTCATTTATGAACCTCATCAAGTAAATCAGTATAGATATGCATATTTATATAGATGTGTGGAGGAATTCTTCTCGTGCTTTTCCTCAGGTAATTTTACAATTGTAATATTATTATTATTATTTTATATGACTACATCATTAAATAGTGCTGTAATTAAGGGTAGATTTTGATCTTCAAAAGTATGGAACACATTATCAAATTTAGGTTAAAACCTTCAGTAACATTAATTTGCGCAATTTACTGATGACATCACATGAAAACAGGCCTTGATTATGAGAGGGGAAGAATGTGGTATAAGTTGTTAAAAAAACCTAACATGACAGAGATCTTAAGTTTGATCCCACTCATTGTTGATGTGAGATGAGGTTAACACACCACTAAAGTTTTTTCATTTCTGTAAATGTAATGTACAAATCACTACTTATTTCAAAATTGCATGTTAACTTTAGAACTGGTTGATATAGTGAGATTTGATAACTGGTTAATCATCGTGATCAGTAATTGGTTTACATTGAATTGTCCTCATATGAGACTTTGATAGTTGAAATAATTAAATACTAGTTTTGGTTAGTTGATCATTTTCATGAGTTGTGACACTAATCAATTAAACTTAGGCACTTGAACTTGGTCAGTTTGACCAACCTTGTAATCCCACGTACTTGTGAAACTATATATGTATTAACTCTCAATGTACCAAGTGTATCTTCACAAAATTTGGCAAGCTTTTAGTTAATATTACAAGTCTGTTGTACACAGAAAATCATACTTTTTAATGAAGGTTTTTACGAATCCTTTATTAGGTGAGTGTGAGTTAAAGGTAATTTTCATGCTAGAAATAAAACTACTTCTTTTCACCTTGTAGTTTACATATTTCAATTGCATAACCTTTAGAACCTCCTAACCCAATTTGTTTTTTGTTTGTTAACTGTATTTTAAAAGCAAGATGTTACCAGTAGAGCTTAGGATAAATGATCAGATTACATTCATATGCATATCATGAGCTTCAGTTATAAATCAACTGTGATTGTGAAATCTGAAACCTTATCCAACTTAGTTTTGGGACAGTAAGGGACCTATTGATAAATTTCGGCTGTCCCACCCTCTAAACTGAGCTAAAACTATTAAATAAATAAAAAAACCAAAAAAAAACCATAAAGCCAGCCCTTATCATTCATGTACTTATCAAGCTTTTTCTTAAACTCACTTGAATTTACTGCCTCAACATCAGAAGGAAACCCATTCCCTAGGCAAACCACCTTGTTAGAAAAATATAACTGTCTTAGCTGAAGGTGACTCCTACCCTGCCAAAACTTGTATTTGTGTACCCTAGTCCTACTATTCTCGTCATTAAGTATGAAAAAAGATGATGCTTCAACACTTTCAGTTCCTTTTACAATCTTAAAAACTTCAATCAGATCCCCTTTAAACCTTTTATCTATTGAAAACAATTTGAGAGATTTGAACTTCTCCTCATATGACAACCCCTCCATCCCAGGAACAATTCTAGTAACCCTCCTCTGAACCCTTTCCAACAGTTCAATTTCCTTCCTAATGTAAGGAGTCCAAGACTGAACGCGGTATTCCAAATGTGGCCTAACCAGTGACCTATACGATGAAATTATAACCTCTTTAGACTTGTATTCTATATTTCTGTACATACAACCTAAAATCCTATTTGTCATAACACTAACAACAGCACACTGTTTGAATGGCTAAAGAGACTAGTCAACTATTACACCAAGATTCCTTTCTTTTGTGACACTGTTAAGGTTATTCCCATTCAAATTATGTTTATAATTCAAATTATGATAACCCACATGCATTATCTTGCATTTATTTACCCAACTCACTAAATGATCTAAATCATTTCGTAAATCAGCAGCATCCTCTTCACAGTTAGCAACACCCAAGACCTTAATATCATCAGAAAATTTAAGTAATTTATTGACTGTTCCTTCATCTGTGTCATTGATATAAATCAAAAAGAGCAAAGGTTCTAAGACTGAGTCCTGAGTTGCCCCACTTACAACATTAATCCATTTTGACTGAACTCCATTTATAACAACCTTCTGCTTTTTTCCATCCAGCCACTCTTCTTCCCAATTTGCTAACTTATCCCCCACACCAAAAGAGATAATTCATTTAACAAGTCTTTTATGTGGCACCTTGTCAAATGCTTTCTGAAAATCTAAGTACACCAAGTCTACACCCTTACCCTCATCTACATAAGCAGTAACCTTTTCAAAGAATGTCAAAAGATTTTCCCTTAGTGAAACCATGTTGACTATCCAACAAAATGTTAAATGGCTTTGCAAGGCATCTTTTATCAGACTTTCCCAAACTTTTTCCACAACTGATGCAAGACTAATGGGCCAATAATTACTGGAACAATTTTTAACATCTCCCTTAAAAAGAGGAATAACATTAGGTAACTTCCAATCCTCTGGTATCTGCTACTATTCAAGGACTTGCAAATAAAAGTAGCAAGTGGCTCACATATCCCAATCTTTAAACCTCCTTCAAATCCCTTGGGGAAATGTTATCTGGCCCAGGAGCCTTATCATTCTTTAAACTTCCCAATTTTTTTTAACAAGCTCAGAATTAATGCAGTCATCTTGTCCTATCTTGTTCCCATCTATCATCAGTTCAAGATGTGGAATACTGCTTAAATCTTTATTTGTAAATACTGAAGAAAAAGCAGAATTTAATAACCCAGCCATCTTGTAATCATCAGATATGAGCATTTCTTTATCATCCCTCAAGGGTCCTACCCCCATCCTAACAATTTGTTTACCCTTAATGTATTTAAAGAAATCTTTACTGTTAATTTTTATATTTTCAGACAAATTTTTCTCAGATATCCTTTTTGATGTCATAATTTCCTGGTTAACTGACTTTCTTGGTCTTCTATAATCTTCTAAATCTCCTATCATACCAGTCTATTTAAATTTCTGAAATTTATGATGCTTTTCTTTAATTTTATACTCTTTGTGAGCCAACCTGGTTTTTTACTTGCAGCCACCTCTTTCTTTCTACAAGGAATATGTTTACCTTGAAAATTTAAAAATTTTCCACATCTGATCAGTATCTTCAAATAACTCAGCTGCCCAATTCACAACAGATAATTCTTTTTGCATCTCTTCAAAATTTGCTTTTTTGAAATTTGTAACCAAAATACCATTATTCCTTACCTTCATATGCAGCAAAACATTGAACCTAATAGAGCAATGATCACTTGCACCCAGATGTTCCCCAGTTTCCACCTTCTCAATCATTTCTGTATTTGAAGTTAACAATAAATCTAAAATGTCATTGTTTCTAATAGGTTCCTTGACCAATTGGTGAAGAAAACCATCGTGAACAGTTTCAAAAAATATTTTTCTTCGTGGTTTGACTCTAGTATTTCCCAATCACCCATAATTATGACTTCACTAACAGCTGAAATCTTAATCTCTGTGTAAGGTTTCTCGCTAATTTCATCAGTATCATCTGGTGGTCTGTAACAAATTCCCACTAAAAGCCTTTTCCCTTTGTTTCTGTTAATAGAAATCCAGATGGATTCAATCTCCTTGCTATTATTTTTTACATCCTCACCTTCAACAACATGTAAGCCACATTTTACATATAAAGATACTCCTCCCCCTCTTTAACACTTTATCCCTATTAAATAAACTGTAACCCTATATTTCAAAGAAATTTCTGTCATCAAACAAAATCATCAACGTTTAACCTTGTTTCAGTTATTCCCATTATATCAAAATCCTCTGTTCCTACCAGTGCTCTAAAGTTATCTATTTTTATTTCTTATACTTCTAGCATTACAATAGTAACAATAAAACCTACCTTATAATTTATTCTATACTCCTTTCCTATACTAAGCTTTTCTCTACCTCATAGTTTGTCCTGACTCTTACCAATGTTTAGTTCTAGTTTAAAACTTCCCTTACAGCTGAGGTAATAACCCTTGCAAACAAGCCAGCTTCTATCATACTTAAATGTAAACCATCCATTCCAAAAAGCTCCCTTCTTCATTGAACTGATTCTCTAAGTCCAACCAGACAATCTGCTCATCCTTGCATATTAACCTAAGCCTAGCATTTAGCCCTAGTTGCCTACTTATAACTTCATTCCCCATAATTAATTATGGGTAGTATCCGTGACAAAATTAAGTTATGGCCTTTTTTCGTTAAATGCCTTTATCATACCCTTGTACCTATTAATTAGCTCTACATCATTAGCCCCTATGTGCACAACAAAAACTACATCTCTACTAGCTAGCCTCCTTTATCTCCTGTTCTGCCAGTTATATCCTCCATCTGTGCCCATGGGTAGCATAATCTAATTATTTTCTCCCTATTTACCCCACAGACTATTCTATCCGCATGCCTTAGTGATTTGTTGATTTAGGTAATTGATTATATTGAGTTAATTGTCTATCTGTAGTTAACTTTCAAGAAAATATTATGATAGTTAATTTTTGATTAGTTTTGGAGCTGTAATATGTGTTGAACCAAATTTATGTGTTTGTTTTAGAAATATTACCTGCAAGAAAGTATGAAAAACTAAGTTTTATACTTTCTTTTCCGTATAAATCAATGATACCAATATCACAATGATCATAATGAGTACCTAAAATCAGATCTTGCAGTCTAAATATTTGAGTTATTATAACAATACTAAAGTATTCAAGGTCATCATAATGAATGCCTACAATCAAATGCACTGTTATCAGGATCAGATTTTCGTAAATTGCATTTGTGTGTGTGTGTGTGTGTGTGTGTATATATATACTAGTGGCATGCATCAAGCTTCAAAACCTGTCTTCAAATAAATCAAGCACTTGCCAGACTACAAAAAGAGAGAGAGAGAAATGTTAAAGAACTCCTTCTCTTACATTTATTTTCCTGTAAATCTTGAAACAAATCCTCATTTCGGGATACATTGCACTCTCTCCATCATGAAGTCACCTGAATGTATTTTCATAGGTAAACAAACTTATTGATCCAATCTTCTTAAAAATTAGATTGGAAAAACATCGAAAAATTTGTTTGATTGGATCTGTATTGGCAGCTGATACGGAGATCAGTTGCAGATGTAATTAAAACCAACATGATTCACCAAAGGGGTATCTTTCAAGGACATTACTTATTATATAGATAAGAGAAAAGTTGTTGATTTGTATTTATATTTTCAGGACATTTCTTTCACGGTGCCACACCAAAAAGTAGCTAAGAAACCAAGTCATTGATGGTGGGGAAAGACTAGTTAATTGGATTGTACCATAGTTGAATGAAAGAATGCAAAAGGTTGTTGTTAACAGCTCTTATTCATACTGAAAATCAAGATCAAGAAGTATTTGCCTCTACACTGTGTGAAGTTTGCATCATCTTTTGACAGATGCACTGTTGTTGTTGTTAATGGCTTTAACAATTCTTATTCATACTGAAAATCAAGAAAAAGAAGCATTTGCCTTTCTACTATGTGTGAATTTTGCATCATCCTTTGACAGATGCACTTGCCTCAATCGGACACTCTACTTGACGCTGAATTGGCTTACTAAAAATATAAAAATGTCAAGGATGAATGCCATAAGTTGAACTTTAAATTGGCAGATGGATGGGAAGATTTACAGAAGTATAGAAAAGCTAGAAATTTGGTTAAAAAAATTATGAAATCAAAAAGGCTTATGAGAAACAACTGGTTAATGATGTTAAAACTAATGGCAAGGATGTTTTCTTTAAGTACCTAACAGTTAAGCAATATATTAAAATGGGGTTAGGAGCTGATGGATGGGTTTTTGTTGAAGATTATGAAATGACTGAGCTTTTGAATATTTCTGAATAGGAGCATTCTGTGAGCATTACTTCATTTGTCCTGGATTTAAATACTAATCCTCTGATGAGAAAAAAATAAAAAGATTGATTACAAATATGTAAAACACTAGGCCTAAGCAAGGTTTTCTCCAAGGTTTAAAATGAAGTTGGAGACCAGGTATGCAAGCCTCTCTCTATTTTTGATAGGTCAGTAGGTAGTGAGTATGTACCTGAGTGTTGGAAATGGAGGGGGGTGGTAAGAGTTGCTTTGGAAATTATAGGCCAGTCAGTCTTAATTCTGTAAGGGGAAAAATTCTAGTCTTATGAAAGAAGCTTTTAAAAATCATTTAGTAAAATAATCATAAAAGAAAGCAAACATGGATTTACCAAACTGATATCTAGTTTTACTTATCTGTTATCATTTTTTAAGGATGTTGCTTGTTATCTGGATGATGAAAAGCATGTAGACTTGGTATACTTAGATTATCAAAACATTTTTGTTATGGTGCCACAAGAAAGATTAACCAAGAAAATTACATCAATGGGAGTTAGTGAAAGACTAGTAACTTAGATTTTAAGATGATTGAATGAGAGAAAGCAAAAATTAATTGAAATATTGCAATTATGATTTTTCCTTGTTTTTGATTGATTCAAGATTGTTCAGCTTAATTAATTTTAACTTGTAAAATAATCAACTGATCAAAATTAGTATTTATAGTTATAACTAGTTTCAGTTATTTCAACTATTGAAATCTCATGTGAATAAGCGATTAATACGTAATTAATGAAGTCTCGAAATGAGTAGGTAAAAGTGCATGTCAAGACTTTTTATGTAGTTACATTCAAATTTTAAACTATTATAAATATAAATGAATAAATTTAGCATAAAAGTATACTTAAATCAATTTTATATAGAATTTATTTCTTTAATTTCAAAAGGACATGTATGAATTCAGTCTGCTTGTCTGTATAATGTGATATTAGTTCGTTGTGACTTGTTCATTTTCAGTTTTTTGCCACCCCTCTAAGATGTCCCAACTTTAATGCAAATTACTCATTATAGTGTAGATATTTCTTATGTATAATCTATTTTTTGTAATATTTAATCTTCTTTGCTTACAAAGATATAAACCAGAAATTCAAACCCACTTGCTAAGCCTGCCTATTATCTTTTCTTTTTAACAAATTGTCAGTAATTTTCTCTGACATTTGTTGTTGCATTATTTATAACTAGTAGAAATACAAATGACGTATAATGCTACCTTGTTCACAGTAGAAATTTTTGATTATTTCACCTATAGATTCAAAGTAGATATCTTGGAGTTCAGATTGAACAGCTAAAGGAATTATTTTCTGACAATTATGCCTGCCTTAGTTAAAAAACCAGAGAAATTATAATAGTTATATGAACATCATTTATTTTCCATGAGTTATTTTATGTACTTAGTAAAAATTTTAAATAAATTGTTTTATTTATTAGTAATATGATTACAAAGAATTAAGATTAAGTTTTGTTGGAGGCCTAATAACAACAAAAAAAGGCCAACCATAAGTAATAAATTTCTTGTCTCTTATATGTTTTTTTATTTATTGTTATAAAAATAATTAAAATGTTAAAATTAGAAATTTATTAGGTAAGATAATAATAATAATACTAAACTATTAACATTTCTCCACAAAGTATATTTGTGAGTAGCTTGTGCATTATGTCATTCAGTACCTTAGCTTGAGCCACATGTTCATCTTGCTGTCAGACCAGTCTAAGTTACACTTTGATTCCATATGTTCACAAAAAAGTCTTTAATAAAATTATTTAATTCAAAAATCCTTTTTGTGTGTGTTTGTGTATAAAAGACTTGTTATGTTTACTAAAAGCTTGTCAAATTTCATAAAGATACTCTCTATGGATACGTTGTGGTTGCAAGGATGGTCAAAGTAACTAAGTCCGTATATATATATACCCACAAGTGATTAGTTTTCAGTAACATCACATTAAAAATGGAGTTCTGATATATTCAGTTCCACTGCAACTGTACTGGTTGTGCTTGCCATGTGACTTCCTGTTTTGCACATTTCAAATTGTTTTGATATAATGTATTCAACTATTTGTTAAAACATTCCAAAAAAAACCTTTCATTATACTTAATGAGAGAGCCCCTATCTTTCATTCTGTAATTTTCATTTACCATTTAAATTTCCTTCCCTTAACGCATAGAAGTTCTAATTATTATTAGATTTTGTCAATATTTCATCATTGTTACCTATTGTGTATTCTCTTTTGCTAGTGACTAGTTTATGGATCCCATCGATTTTCTTTTGTTTTTCTAATATATTTAAATATTTCTTAAACTTCTACTTACATTTTTTCCATCTAGCTGTGATGAAACCACTTCCTTCTGTTTTATAATATTTTTATAAAATGATTGAAATATAGGTTACTTCTCTTCAAACTAACGAGTTAGTCATATCCACTATTACTTAGCTTATTTTGAAAAGTCTTAATTTCATCTTCTAAACATTTAAAGATTTTTTTTTTACAGGATGAATACAAGTTTGTCATTCCCCAAAGTATTTACATGTAATTTTTAATAAAATACATATCATTAGCATCAAGATGCATTTATCAAAGTTATATCAAAAGATATTTTGCTTTTCTCTTTCTTACTTACTGTACTTACTAATTTGCTATGTAATTAAAATCCTTCGCTATGCCAGTATACAATGTCTTTCAGAAGAGAATTATTACATATCAAAAAATGTTTTCCTCGTGTAGTTACATTAAGTTTTATCTCTAGGTCAAGCACCGAGTGATCTGATTTATATCTTGGAGTAATACTTGCATTTTTTATGGTGTAACTTGTTAATTTATCTGAAGTGAGAATTTAGAAATGGTGATTCAATGTAGAGATGGCAGTGGTAAAAAAAAACTCAAAACTATTGCATTATACACAATATGAGTTTCATTAACTCTTTCAGCATGGGCTTGGTTTTAATTTAATGCTATAACTTTCAAATTAGTTAGCAAAGATTAACAAAATTTGGCAGTAAATATTACAATGCTTTCATATGCAAAATATCAGTTTTTTTTTGTTTTTTTTATCAAGTCTTGAGGCTTGTTAAGCAATGTTTTTCTCTTGCCTTTTTTCTTTTCACAATGTTGCATATCCAACATGCAAAGTAATTTTCATTTTAAGATCAAAATACATTTATGGATCAGAAAGTTTTCAGATTTCACATGCAAAATCTTTATAATGTCCAGATAGTTATCAAACATTTCTTAAGAAAAAAACTTTATATTTTACCTGTTATTTTCAGTAATGAATCTCTGTATGGGTTCAGTAGATTTGACTGATCTTGTAACCATCATAAAAAAAAAATTAGGAAATAAATATAAATTAT
>NW_013665685.1:1104177-1108625 GCF_000517525.1 Limulus polyphemus
ATTAGTACATCAGTACCATAGAATTCCACTATATTTTATCAAGCTTAGCAACTAAGCTGTATTTGCATCTAAAAAGATATGAAATTTCGAGCAGACTAAAAACACAACCTACCTCCTTGAAATCTTGGTTCAAAAGAAAGAAATGGCATCCTAAAAATTTGAAATAGCCAAGCATGTCACTAGGGGAACATTCTGAGCTTTCGTTTGGTTATTAATGTCATATAGAAGTAAGTGTATATAAGGAAGCATTTCCAAAAATGAAAAGAGGTGGGTGGGGCGCCACTGTGTTTGATTTATTACATGAGCAATATCTTAGCAAATAGAAAAGACAAGATTTTCTTATTTTATATTCTAGTTTGTCAATATTGGTAATTTGAGTTTCTAATTCATACGAAACTATAGACTTGGTATTTTGACTTCACAAACATCTAATTTAAACCAGTGCTACTTTCAACATACTACGTGACACACAAAAATTAATGTTTATCTGTGTTTTATTAATATTAATAGAAATTGAGTAATGTATAGTACTAAAATTTGAATTATGATCTACAGTTTGGTATCAAACTTATTGACATAAATTCATGAAATAGTAGTTCATTAACATTTTGAATGCGAGTCAACAAATGAGATGACATGACCTTTCACCTGTCTCAAAAGGGTTAGGGTATTGTTTTTGAAAATCATTATATATATTGTACATGTTTTCATGGATGTTACTTAAAAACAAATTCTAGTAAAAATTATCTTAATTCAAGATTTGTACAGGCATTTCATGTATTTCATTCCTGAAAAAATGTTTAAGCTCATATGAAATTGGTTTAATTATTGTTATGAATTTAAAGTTGGGCAATTAACTCAATTAGTTGATTATCTATTAGCATCAATTATTTCCTCTAGTTTCACATGAAATAATTGATTAATTGAAATCTCATTTAAATCAATTAAGGTAATAAGAATAATCAAAACTAGTTTTTACAATTATTTTTACTATTTTCAATTATTCTAACTAAATAAGTCTGATGTGAGAATAATTAATTAGTTGAATGTAATCGATTAGGAAATTCCACTCATTATCCAGCTTTAGTTATAACAGACCTTTTAATCATAATATAATCTGTTTGTTGGGTGACTTCATGATAGTCCTAGGTAGAAATAGAGTATAAACATTCATACTAAAAACTTGTAAATGCTTGAACATAGATGTTTTTGTGAAAGTAGTTGACAGTTTAAAAAAGATAATACTAAATTACCACCACTTTGTATGTTTTTATAAGGGTTCTTTATAATATACTTACAAATTTACTTGACTTGCAGTTCAGCATGGGACTCTGTACACAACATGAAAATAGCGATCAAAAAACTGGCCAGACCATTTCAGTCCCAAGTCCATGCTAAACGAACCTATAGGGAACTTCGCCTGCTTAAGCACATGGATCATGAGAATGTAAGTTTATCAGATGAAAAGATAACATATTTTCATGGATGTTTTCTGAATAATAGTTTTGGATTTGAACTACATTAATTTGCTAACTAATAAAATCTCTTGTCAGACAATGATTGTGTCATTTAATTGTGAACACTCGTCACAAAAATAAATTCAGAGTGACAGGTCATAATGAACACTACAAGGACAAACTTGGAAATGGTTAGTCAAATAACAAACAATATTTTGCAATTATGTACTTTACAGTCATACAGTTTTCTTAAAACTCATTATCAAATAGTAGTCATCATGTGTGATATGATTTTGTTTTTTACTCTACATATTTCCTCCTATCTAAATCATATAGCTGTACTGGGCTGTATAAAAATGGTGAATCTATCTGTATAAAATAAAATTCTAAGAAGAAAATAGATGTTATTTTAAAAATAATTTATTGCTTTATCAAAAAGCTGTGAACAATTATTATATGAATATTACCATATAAACATTTCTTTAAAACATCATTATAATAAATTTACTAAGAAAGAATAAGAATTACATTGGAATATTAAACTCCTGCAACAATATGTCATATTAAAGTATGTTCGCATGACCAAATGTCAGCTAGCTGAAGTACAAGGGTAGATTCTTCATTATTATTTTAGATTAATTCAAATTTGGGTAACTTAATCAATTATCACAACTCAAGAAAAGAATCATTTAATCAAAATTAATTAGGGTTTCCTGTTACTAATATTTTCAATTATTCCAACTATTCATTTAATTGAAATGTTACCATTATGTTTGTTTGTTGTTAAGCGACAAACTACAAAATGTGCTATTTGTACTTTGTCCACCATGGTTATTAAAACTTTTTTTCTGATACGATATCTTGCCTCTTCTCACAAAACAACTTTTCTCAATTAGTATTGCCCTCTATCGGCACAAATTTTCAATGCTCGCCACTACCGTTCCACCTCCCACTTCTGCATATCCACATATAAATAATTATGCAGGAGCTCTCCACCAATAGGAGTGCGATACAACCCCTATTGTAACCACCATCCTCTCCACCTTTGCACTTGTTAATCACTTCTTGATTGGCAATAGAACTGTACAGCCATCCTTATTTTTGCTCGCTAGTTTCTTGACATTTTCTTTTATACTACAGACTTAATTTTTCTGTAATATTTGTGTACTTTTTTGCATTTTTAAATTACGAAAGGCTGCTTTTTCCAACTTTTCTTCCTTTTCCATTTTTTTTTCTTCAAGTTTGGACTTGTCACTATGCACTCGCAGTTTCAGGTACTTATACCTACCCCAGCTGTTACAGCTACTGCACGTTTCCCGACTAATACTACTGGGTTGGGTACTCCAATTATTACACGAGGACATGATGGCAAATATTCGATGAAAACTGACCAAGTTCATGCAACCTTTACCACCACATGAGGAATATCTTGTCATGCCTGATTCTGGGATGTCTGACAGGGAGGACGAGAATTGCTTCCCAGTCACAAGTGATATCTGGGGATTTACCCGTACCTTTTTCACCCTTTGTGGAATTAATTAATCAGGTTTGTGCTGTATTATCCTTATGTCCTGTTTCCTATTATTCTCAACCTACCCTCCTTGGTGATGAATTTATGGGCCAATATTTAGTGTTCCCTCTCTCACTTGATGTTAGGGTTCATGCCCAGCATTTTGTGGGATCAATTTCAGTTGGAAGCTAGTATGCCTCATCTGCCTCGTGCTTATGCATTTCATAGATATCTTCCTTCCCTTATCTTGATTCCCAATGTTTTGGAATCTTGCATTACATTGTGGGGTTTGAACCCTAATGTGTCAGTGAATTTTTTCAACCTCATATTTCTCGTATCAGTCTGATGTTGCCCACAATACTGCATGCATTATCGACGCTGCACTTGTTGGCTAAGGCAACTCGCTTGTCTCCTGAATGGTTTTTAGATGATGTTTGTGGTCTTCTGTTTACTATAAGGGTACACCTTTCATCTTTGGCCTTGGCACTTCAGGTGTGGCTGATATGCTCGAAGTCGAGATGCCATTCTTTCTTGAGTACATTTACCTTCTACTTCCCAGCATGACTTGTGCATGGCACTTTTTTTACATGAAGAGGTGTTTAGGGTTTTTCCCAATTCTTTGGAGGCCAGAATTGAGTCCACTCATCTGCATAATTCATTATCCTTGTTGCCTTCATGTTTATCTCAACCTCTAAACATTACAAGGTTTTTATGCACAAAATATCAGGTTTTTGAAATTGAGTATTAAGATTTTTTAATTAACTATTTTCTCGTAAACCTTTTTCTTTCAGAATGTTGACTATCCAACATGCAAAACAATTTTGATTTTAAGATTAAAAATATTTTAATGCATTAGAACATTTTCAAACTTCACGTGCAAAATCTTTATAATCTTAAGATAATTATCAAATTTTTTTGTAGAAAAAACTTTACATATTGTTTGTTATTTTCACTAGTGTATTTCTATACGGGTTGGTTTGATTTGACCTCCGTAAAAAAAAATTAGGAAAAAAAAATATAGATTATGCTTTTTTCATTCTACAATGACTACAGATTATAACACAAATAAAAAATTGTTGTCTAAGTAGCTTAAATCTCATAACATTATGCATTTATAGATATTTATTATTTTATTATATTGACCTTCTAGCCTTGCCTGGCTAACAATACAGAAGTTACAATGACATGGTGAACGTGCACTCATGTTACCATATTCAATAATATACAACTGAACTTTAGTCTTTACAAAGTGACTAGTCACATTTAAATTATTATACATAATATATGTATATACATTATTACTATTTATAAATAAGTTCTTAAACTCATATTTCTTAAAAGATAGAACAGTAAATATAGAAGTTCTGGCATGAAAACTATTAGGTCATCTAGAATTTCATGTTGCTTTATTTTAGATTAAAAAACTCGAACAATTTGTATATCAAAACAAAACATTTATTAAATGAAATAGTCTCCATTCT
>NW_013665685.1:1109470-1124857 GCF_000517525.1 Limulus polyphemus
AGTATACTAAACTTTACACATTATATAGGCTACACTAACGTGACATTTAGGTGATTCATTTAACTATTATACACGATGTATATTTGGAGGGGGGATGAAAGTGTTCCAAAATGCGACATTAATTTCTTGACAACCTAATATAACAAGCACAAAATGGTTATGAGGTCAGTCCCAGGGACCAAGCCATGCTGAAAGAGATAAGCATTTTAGCATTGATAAAATTTATTGTTATTATTGGAGAGAATCTCTTAAATAAATTTTTGTTGTTAAAACTTTTGTAACAAAATAATTTACTTGCTGTCCCTTCATGTTCATTATCCAGATGTTGGTGGGTATAATTACAGGAAATCCCTTGATTTGTATCTTCAGAAACATTTCCAGCATTGACCAATTAACATTAAGTTCAGCTTTTAGTTTCCTAATATAGGGATAGGGAGGCTCTAATGCTAAGTTTGTCATTTTTATGTAGAACATACTGTACAAAAAATTGTTTACACTTGTTGCTCCCACACACTCACTGTTGGGCCTAAATGTCTGAAAAATGCTTAAAGAATTGCACAGACTTTGCTGTAAATACTATTTGGTTCAGGAACCAAGGCGGCAAGCCATTGATCCAACATAATCTTGTTGACAACAATAACAGACAAATTGATAAACTGCAAATGAATATTGTAACTTATCTACTTAATTTTCTACTTTGAAAAAGCTATTGGTTCTCAACACAAATTTGTTTAAAACCAAATAAACTGGCAGTTGTAGATAATTTACACGTATAATACCTTTAATTTATATATATGATAGTCTTATAAAGAATGTGCTAAATATATAACACTAGTATATAAGCTCATCAAAAATGACTGGAAACCATTGTCAAATGATTAACAAAAGTTATAGAATATAATTAAAATGAATTTGTCTGTAACTCCAAAATGCACCTACTCTTCACTTACTTCATCATTCTTGAAGTAATTTTTTAATCACCACATTTTTAGTAAAAACTTCGCAGAAAAATTAAATGTTATCATGAACAAAGTAGGTGTGCACTCTGAAACAGATTTAAATAGTACTCTTGAGCCTTTTCACTGTATTCTAGGTCAGGAAGTAGAAAAGTGCAGATATTCCAACACAAATTTTCAACTCTTTCCACTGTACAAAGGATAAAAGATATTTGGTAGTAATAAATGTTTATTTTTCTTTATTTTTTAAGGCCAAGTAGATAATATGTGTTAAAATACCAAAAGAATATTTATTAATTAACATTTATGCACCATTTAAAACTTTTTAAACACTGACTCTATAACATTAGTAATAGTAGTCCTATTTGTAGTTTAATTCAACACATAAACGTAACATAAGGCTTAGCTAAATCACTACTTTGTAAATTTTATTTTGCTTTTGATTACAACTCAATGTCATAAAACTTCTGAATTAAACTATTTTGCTGTTATATCATTAAAGTTATCAATTAATAAATAAAGAATAAAGAAAACTTTCTAACAAATCAATATGAATATTAAGCATTCAACATAAACACCATAGTCGGCTTATGAAGTATCAAGTGATAATTTTGTTGCAAAGTGACGATGTATATTGTACAGCATTACCAAAAAAAGGAGCGTGAAATCATTCTCAACAGGGAGGACAATGGGAATAAGCCTTTTATAGTTAGTGATTCAAAGATAATTCATTGGTATGTGCAGTGATTGCAATACTAAGATACAAACCATAAATGCATAACATCCACTTCTTAATGATGAGTAAAAGAGAGTATTCAAAAAGGCAGACTTACCTCCGGAAATCAGTATACCTCTTTTTGTTGAATAGAACTTGCTCTTTCAGCATCACATGACTAAAGTTTTGAATGTTCTTGCATAATTCTGCACTCTCCCACCTTCCATGTGACTTGTTTGCATCTGTGTAAGAGGACTAGTTAAGTTCTACTTTCAGCTCAAAGCTACATTTACTTGTTGTCAGTATGCTGTTCACCTCAATCGCTTTATTTCATTATGCTTTGGAACTTTACTATTAACCCTGTTCTTTACATTTCTGTTCATTTTTACTCCTTCTCTTGAGGCCTTATTGCACATTTAACTGTGGATATACACTGTAAATCTGTGGGTGCTTGTTGACCCTGTTTGCTCTGTTTATTTGGGCCTTGCATGATGTGCCATCTGTGGTTATTTCTATGAGATTTTCCATTTAAGTTGTCACCATTGTCACATAACACCTAGTAATCTCTGTCTTCCATTCTAAAGAACAGCCTTTTTCGTGTAACCCTCTTATTGACGACACTTCTGCTGATTTTATTTATCTCTCAGGTATGTGCTACTTCAAATTTTGTGCCTAATTCTGTAATATCTAAAGGGGGGCTAACTTGTGTTTGATTTTCTGTTTTAGGATCTTTTTCCATCTTCCTCTTATTGGAAAGTTCTTACTCACTTTCAGAAATCCTCTTAACCCTCTCTCTCTCTACAGGAATCTTTTTTTCTGCACATTTCACAAGGTTTTAGTGAGTTACATTCAAAATTGAACTAAACTAATTTCTTTTCATGGTATATCAATAGCTATAGCATAAAAAATGTAGCTAATAATCCGTATTTTAATAATATAAATATTTTAAGTTCTTACTTTTATAAAACAACATTTAAAAAATCTAGAATTTTCCCTAGTGTGAGGTGATATTTGTTCTATTGGCATTCCCTCTTTAATTTATTTAGCACCCCTCCCAGAAGTACAAAATTTAATATTGCTCAGGCAAAGCACAATTTAAATAGCCTTCAATCCTATTTGGTTACAGAGTCATGTAATAGACAACCAGACTCCTCTCTTGCCATGCCCTTTTGTCACATTCTCTCTTTCAGAAATTATCAATAGTTCTCTCTGACTTACAATACTATATTTTTACTAACCAATAGAAAGGCAAGGTTTTCATCTATCAAATGACTTATTATGTTACATTGTTTTCTGAAGAGAGAATTGTCAATTTCTCTTTCAATGCAAACTTGATTCCCACAGGAAACTAGGTATTCTAATAGACGAATGCTTATTCTGAATATCATTAATAAACATTGGATCAGTTTTTATTAATTATCATGTATTCTCAAAAAGTATTTGGACCTCCCAATTCTTCTTGGCCACTTGTATTGTTGGATCTGTATTTTGATTTTTATTTCTCATGCTTGACTCCTCTAGCCATCAACTAGTGTAACATTCAGTAAATCCCTTCTCATTTTAAATGTGTGTAATCAAACAAACTGTGTTTCAGAGGTAAGTCTGCCTGTTTTGAATTTTGCATATTTTACACACTTAGAATTGAAAAAAAAAAAATAATTCCAAATTGGTAGTTAACTCTAAAACACCACCCCCCCCTCCAATTACCCATAACCATGAGATTGGCAGTGCATTACGACTGGAAAAGAAATATGGCTTTAGACTGAAAGGTAAAGCTTAGCTAATTCCCTGAGGCATGTGGAAATAAGAGTGGAGAACTATTAGTAGGTATGATTCAGGTATAGTATCAAGGACATTCAGAATGTTAGGTCATGTGATGTTGATAGGGGAAGTTCTACTTAAGAAAAAGAGGGAAATATGTTTCTGGTGTTTAGAGCACTTGACCCAGAATCTGCAGGTAGAAGGATTGAAATTCATTACCAAACATGCTCACCTTTTTAGCCACAGGAGATTATAAGGTGATGGTCAATCCCACTGTTTGCTGGTAAAAACTAGCCCAAGAGATCGTGCTGTTCAATAGCTACAGCTGCCTCTAATCTATCACCTCAAATTATTTTAGTGATGGCTAGTGCAGATAGCTTGTTAGCTTTGCATGAAAATTAAACGAACAAACAAAACTGTATCATTAGTAATAACTGATGTGACATTCATTTTATTTATTACAGAAAAAAGTATGTAGGGATGGGCCAGGAAAAAAATGGCCATCACATATAATGTATTGCTCACCTTAGTCTCAAATCTTTCTTATAACAATGTAAGAGACTCTCGTAAACCCCTAATGTTGGTTTTTGAGGTTTTCAAAAGCTATTAAGACCTTCAGTTTAGCCAAAAAACATTGTTAAAATAGAGAAGTGGTGAGTATCATAACAGCCAAATGTTCTGCTGATTATTCTGATTCTGGTGTCAGAAGGGCTAGCTCACCAATGCTTGAAGTTGTGATGATTTACACACCAAAATGTTGCATTTTAACTTGGAGAGTGCAGAAGCAGTATAGGATTTCACTAACTTCAACATATGATGACCTTCAAGACAACTCATCATGTCAGGCTAAAACTACTGCTTTCATAGCAACTGTCATTCATGAAAAAAATGAGGGGAGACAAGTAATTAAAAAAAAAAATTGAAAAATAAGTATGATATAGGAATGTCAATGCCAAAAAAGTACAGAAACAAGGTAGTGATGAAGACACAAAGCCATACAAAAGTCCCTACATAAGTAACCACTAATGTTACAAGCTTATGGGAATTAGCCATTGCAAGACTTTATAGCATTATTCAAACCTGAATTCATGCAAATGAAATGAAATCGACATTTAGTTATAGATAAAAGTTTTCCTTAGAAATATTTGGCTATGTATATAGGGATTTTTGTATGGTTTTGTGTATTCATCCCTGCTTTGTTTCTATACTTTTTGGCATTGCCATCTCTACATCATTCGTATTTATTTATTTTTTTCAAAACATTTTTTATTACTTATTAATAATAAGATGTTTGAGGTCTTGTTTGGCCCATTGACTGGTAAATAAGGGTGATAGAAAACACAATGTGCTGTCATTTGGCAGTTTAAACAATATCAATGTGTGTAAAGAAATCCAGATGAATGTGAAATATGATAGGACCTTAGCAAATAAATAAACACCATTTACATGTAATACTGTTACACATCTTTGAAGGAACGTACAAACTGTTAGTATTGGATATAGTAAACAATAAAATTACTAGATTGTGTTAACATATTTACATGTTCTTGAATTAGTTTAGTGTGATTTTAAATTTAACTGTGGGTTGATGTTATGAAACTTATGGATATAGGGTATTGAACTTGAAACTATATGAAAAGAAAGAAATGCATTAAATGGTTTCATTGAATTAACTTTATTTAAAACATTTCCTACATGAAAATCGCATATAAGTTTGATTTGTTACTTGGGATGAACAATGTAAGTATTATGTCTAGTCAGTATATAAAAGATTAGAAATAGGTCATTAACTTCTGTCAAACTTCAGGGTTTTATCTTCCAAAAAAAAAAAAGGTTAAGAATGGTAGTGAAGTTTGTAGTTTCTGTTCATTATGTACTTCAGATCAGGGCTGTTCATGTTAAACAGTGGTAGCATGACTGCAAATTTCTAGGTGGTAATTTGAGTTGTACAGATATGTTTATTATAAAGATTTGGGTAACGAAAAGCAAATATGTATTGGATTGGATAACCTTTTTGACTTGTTTTTAATATTTTATGAAGTTAAGCATTCAGTAATGCCATAGCACTTATTATGAGAAGTTAGATACTAGGACCTAATGTGTGAGAGCATTAGTTGAATGTGACTGTTTTTGATTTTTTGAACAGGTGATAGGCCTGCTTGATGTTTTTACCCCAACTACTACATTAGATGACTTCCAAGATGTGTGAGTAGATTTATTTTAAGAACTACTTTCTTACAGGAAAGATCCATGTTTTAGAACCTATTCATCTGTCTATAAATTCCCTTGGATTCCTACTGGCTTCACACAAGATGGAAATATTTGTTTTATATAGTGCATTGTAATGCAAGTTAAGTTTTGATACTGTCTTTGCAATCCATTTAAATTGGTTCTATTTACAGATAAATTATTCCACAAACTAGTTCATGTTCAAGAACTTACCATAGCAAACATCACCATTATATAATGAACTCTTACAAGTGTTTTGATGTCTTCTTTATTTTGCTAACTTTTTAACAATTATTTTTAATATAATTGGATATGTTCATTCAATTTGGGAAAAGTCCTATTATGGAAGTAAAAGAAATATGCTTTCTTTTATCTAACTATCTTGACAAATACTATCAGTTTTTTTAAGTGTATTTGCTGAATTTGACTTGCCATTTTGGACTTCTAAAGTCCCAACTTTGTATTTTTTAGTTAGCTTATAAATAAAAAAATAATTTTTTTAAACCTTACTAAATGGTCAAGAGCAATTTTTAAGTATATAAGCCTAGATTTTATCTCTCATTTTCAAAATCTAGGGCTAATTTTTAAAATAAACTTTAAATTCAGGTAACTATCTGTTGATTTATCTCACTTTTAACCTATATTTACTTGTAAAACTCTGAAACAATCCTAAAATTATTGTAAAAATTTTCAAACTGTTATATCAAATTGGCAAATTTACTGAGTATTCTGATTTCATTAGTTGTTGCTTTCTATCAGTTGAGATATAGTACCATACTTGAAATAGGTTTCAATTTGTTCCTGTCTGTAGAAAGATTTCAGTCTGTCTAACGCAGAGAGTAAACCTCTTTTTTTACCATTATTATAGATATCCAGTGTTTAAACTAACATTAATCATGTGTTTCTACTTTCATTGATATGAGATAAACTGGTTTTTCAACTTTCAAGGAACTTTTGGGTTGAGGTAACTGTGTCACAGAAACCATTAATTATCTGAAATGTTTGTGCATTATGGGTGATTTTTGTACTTTCCTCATACTGGTCTAGTTGTTGTCATGGAAACTCAACCTGAAATTATGGCATGCTACTAAAGTTTCAACTATATACAGAGCCTTCTTTATTTAAAAACCTCTCTCTCAATACTATATGAGGTAGTCAAATTTACATTTTTTGGGGTGTATTTAATTGAAGGTGAGGAAATATCAATATTAAAAACATAGTGAAAAAATTTTACTAAAATTTTACTTTAGCAGCAAAACTGAAAACCTAAAATGTGTATTATAAATGTTTTCATGTCATTTTTGCATATTTCCCAAAATTACTTGCATTATAATTAAGTGCTTCTTAATGCTTAGCTGAATGAAATATTTTTTTTCTTTTTTCTTTTTTTAATCATTAAACTTAAGATTTTATGATAGAAATATTTTATTAGCAGGTTTCTACAAGTACACAATAAATGTTACTTAGCAACCACTCTCAATCCATCTGGTCACTGCCAACATTCACAGGTGCTCATTCACTGCTTCAAATGAAGATGAAAACTAGTCTAAAAATTTTGTTAGGCTTTAACTGGTACATTTAAATTGTTAGATGTAATTTTCAAATGCAAAATAAATAATTTGTAATTTTCACATGTTCATATAGCACAGAATGGGCTAATACAAAATATATAAATCCTGTGTATAATTATCAAAATATATGTCACAGTTTACTGTTTATTTTGGAAAGGTATTATATCTGAAAATAAATAACTGAACACTTAATGAGAACTCTGCAGGGGTTTTTGATCTGTTTCCAAATTCATATGTTAAACAAACCTTTGAATAACTGGCTAACTATGAAGGGGAAGGGGGTAATTAATGCCTAAAAACTAATATGGTTGCCAAATTAATCATACCAAATAAAACTATTTGTTTCAAACATGTTTCAACTGTTATTTTTGGCTAAAATAAAAATGTTTTAGCTAAAAACCTGAAACTTGTTTTATTTACCAATTTAAACTCTGGGTATATCTATGTAAAAATTGCCCTGAATACACTTGGAGAGGAAAGTATTAATCTAACAATAGTTAGTGACTATTTTCTTTATGGAAAGTGAGGTTCTTCTGGGGCCTTGATATATTTTGTACTAAATTATTGGCTTTGTATTTCTTAACATATGCTATCTTTATGGTGAATCAAATGGCTTGAAATTATTTCTAATGTAATCTGAAATTACTTGTAATTTTATGTATGAAATATTTTTTGTCAAAGGTGTCTTAAGTTTACAAAAAATTTAATTTACAGATATTTGGTAACCCACCTAATGGGTTCTGATCTGAACAACATTATCAGAACTCAGAAACTAAGTGATGATCATGTACAGTTCCTTATCTACCAAGTCCTAAGAGGACTAAAGGTGAGTACACTGTATTGCTTTGTAATAATACATATTTTAGACAATATCTAGAATACAGCAGAAAGGAAACAATAACAATGCAAAAGTGACTAACCACACTAAAATCATATAATTATGCAATTATACTATCATACATCCAATAAAATAATATCATACTATGAATAGATAATTTATAACACATAACAAATGTTTTTAAATCACGTAGTACATATGTTATGTGACCAGTGCAGTCTAGAACTTTGACCTCATTGAGCAACCTCTAGATATGGTCCAAAATGTATGAAATTTGACATATTATCTTTTTATTGTACATTGGAACAGAATTAATGGATGAGAGCTGTAGAACTTTTACTTGAAATTTTACCTGCAAATAAAGACTGCTCTAGTCATCAAAAATGTTAAAATTTAGTGTTGTTTATGTTGTAATAATATTTTTGTGATTTGAATTAAAATTAGTATACGATAGTATGTACTGATCACACTTTCTAAGGAATAAACTGCCTTTATTTTGTACATTCTGATAAAATATCAATAACTGGGGAATGGCTTGACTTGTCATATTGCAACTTTTTATTAAACAATACATTTATAATGTTTTGAAATTTTACATTATATTATTATTATAGGTAAGAGTTCACTGATACATTATAAGCTTGGATCAAAAAGTCAGGAAATTTCATCCTGTCAAAGTTTCGAGAAGCATGTTTCATAGGCAAGTAAAAGAAAATACAAAATGATATATACACTGCTAAATCTCTTGGATGTAGGAAATTATATACTAGTTTGCTTTAAAAAACACAAATCTTCATGATGCAACAGCTGTTCAATTTACATTATTAACAGACAAGGAAAAACTAGACAAGTCCCAGAATAACCTTACTACAATTGGAGCCAAACAGAAGAAAATAGAACTTCTAGAATGAGCTTTGAATGCAAGGGGAAAAAATAAATATTACAATGAAATGTTAATATACCTATGTTCATTAATTCTGTTGTATAATTATTCCTGTTATTTAAGTGTTGTTACCTGTATTCATTTCAGAGGTTTGTTGCTCTTATTAAGTGAATTGCAGAATTAGCAGGTCACATATGGTAAAAGTAACTTGAACAAGTTAAATAAACTTATTTTTAGCTTGTTGGGTTAAGTCTTAAGAACACAGTGCATATCACGTAATCATTACCAATGTCAAGTTTTAACAGTCTTTGAGTTTACAAGACCCAGTATAATATTGATACTGATTTTAAATACTCAAAACGGCTGATGTTTTGTTTCACAATTTTGTGATTATATTGATTAGTATGAGCATTTTGTTTTCATGAGTGTAGAAAAAAAAATCTTTTTGAATATTGTTCATTTACAAAATTAACCTAAAGCACCTTTAACTTCTAATTCTACCAGTCCACATTAGCAACACCATTTATAGAAAAAAATATGCCAGTTTATACAAAATTATTCACACTAAAATTATAATTTTGTTCAGTGTATTTTACTGCTAGAATTTTTTCAAATGTTTTTCAGGAACTTCAAGTAAAAGTGAATATGGAAACTATTAATTCATTTAAAATAATGTTGAAGTGGAAGACTGTAATTCATCTGAAATGTTTTAAAGAAAACCTTAGCCATCTGTTGAAGCTTCTTTTGAGGAAAAAATTTTGATTTTCTATTGCATATTTTCCACAAAAACATGTCTCTCATTTTGTAATGAAGATATTCACTATAATATTAAAATATATCTCAATTATTTCCAGTGGGTGCTAAGACTTTACAAATTATTCTTAGAATTTTTACAAAAATTAATGAGAAAACTAAGGTATCAATAAGAGTATGGGCCTGTGAACTGAAGAAGTGTTAAACACTGTTTAATATATGGTACTCGGTATACCTGTTAAAGTGTTAGTTAAACACTATTTAATATGTGTTAGTCAGTATGCATGTTAAACTGTCAGTTAAACACTGTTTAATATATGTTAGTCAGTATGCATGTTAAACTGTCAGTTAAACACTGTTTAATATGTGTTAGTCAGTATGCATGTTAAACTGTCAGTTAAACACTGTTTAATATATGTTAGTCAGTATGCATGTTAAACTGTCAGTTAAACACTGTTTAATATATGTTTGTCAGTATGCATGTTAAACTGTTTAATATATGTTAGTCAGTATGCATGTTAAACTGTCAGTTAAACACTGTTTAATATATGTTAGTCAGTATGCATGTTAAACTGTCAGTTAAACACTGTTTAATATATGTTAGTCAGTATGCACGTTAAACTGTCAGTTAAACACTGTAACATATGGTAGTCAGTATACATGTTAAACCGTCAGTTAAACACTTTAATATACGGTAGTCAGTATACATGTTAAACTGTCAGTTAAACACTGTTTAATGCAAAGGCTTCTTGTCAGTGATATTTCACTGTGGACTAGATTTTATTTGTAGGCCTAAGGATAATAAAAAACTTAATTTTGATGTAGCTGCATTCTACAAACTTTATTTGTCTGTTTACACTTTAGATTCAAAAGAATATTTACAGCCTTGAAGGATCAAACCATCCCATCTTGTTTGTATGTTATACTATGTTAACACCAGCAAACAAATTGGCTTAACATTGCTGGACTAAAACAATCAAATACAATAGTGTAAATCAACCTTGATTAGTATTGGTAAACATATTAAAGACTTACTGATACAGATAAATGTGATCTGAACTGATAATATGTGAAATACTGATAAACAAATAGGCTTAACATGCATGTCTAAAACTGTAAAATGTAATGGTGAGGTCAAACAAATATTGTCTAAACTAGCTAGACCAGTACCGAGTCCAGTAACCCCGATGAATATATTTGCGTAAGGTGATCAAATTAACTCACTAACATATCTAAATGTGGTTTGCAAACTGATCAAATCAACTTTGGCATAAGAAAACATAGCAGTGCAGAGTGGACAAAGTGATTAGACAAAATAAAATAAAGTTGAACACTGATGGTTAAAGTGGCTAAACTAAAATAGAAATAGGTCATAGTGTAAATTGTCTGTACTAATTTAAACTGAAACAATGAATATAAGAGTATTAAGTGGTTTAAATAGCATAAGTTTTCAGTGGTTTAATTGAGAAAAGAGTACAGGTAACCAGTCAGTTTATTTTGGCAAAACTGACTGTAAAACTCAAGTGTAAGGTTTCCATAGTGATTCAAACATTTCAAGTAGAATATCATTGTAAGGTAGCCAGAAGGATTTATGTAAGTGATTATAGTATGATTAAGTATTTACATCTATTACTGACTAATTGACAAGCATAAGATATCTTAAACTAAATAAACTTTGACTTGCATTGGCTGATACATTTTAAGAAAATCCAATATTACACATATTGATCATTATTCCAAGTGTGGCATGTATGAAGCTATGTGATTGTACTGGGCACAGTTGAGGGATGTATTTGTGTGTATTAATGTCTTGTATAACTTTTAAATGTTAATTAACTTTGTTTTATGAGGCAAGAGCCTATAAAAAGTTGGTTACAGTTAGTTACAAATACCAGAAAGAATATCAATGAAAGTTGAAATAATCTATTCTGCCATTAACTAGTTTTCAAGACTTTACATGCTGCTATTGATCAAATCGTTTTAATTTGACCTGGTTTTTGAAATATTTACAGTACATCCATTCTGCTGGTATTATTCATCGGGTAAGTTGAATTTTAAAATTTTTCATAGACTTTTGAACTTTCATTTTTCTGAGGTTTTATTTAACCCACATTTAGTATTTTAATGTAATTTATATTGTATAGAAGTTTTCTTTATATATTTCATTTCTACTTGTAAATAAATTAAATCTTCCGTAAACACTTGCATTCTCCTTTGTTTCTTTATTTAGGGTTAGCTGAGTAACTTTTTAACTGTTTATTTTCCTTGAATATTTTTATATCACTTTTATTTCCTGTTAATTCATTATCATTGTATATAGCAGTTCTTCCCCTTTAAATTTTATTGTATTGTTTTGACCAGTTTGTTATTCAGTAGCTAGATTACACATACAGTTATTTTTATTATTATTACAAAGTAGGTTCAGGTTATCATAATTGTAGGTTGCTAAATGCTAATTTTTTGTGACTTTCAGGATTTGAAGCCAAGCAATATTGCTGTAAATGAAGACTGTGAACTCAAGGTGAGTAGTTTTAGGAGTTTACTGATACTAAGTAGGATTACACCTGTCTATTCAAAAGGTGAATGTTATTTAATAATACTAATTTAGTTATAGTATTATTACAGTGTATGTTAAAAGTTTGAGTGTTTTTCCTCTTTGTACTTCAGATCTTGGACTTTGGACTTGCGAGGCAAGCTGAATCACAGATGACTGGTTATGTTGCCACTAGATGGTATCGAGCACCAGAAATCATGTTGAATTGGATGAGATACAACCAGACAGGTAAAGATATAGCTAAAAGGCTGTCACTTTTACATGAATGAGACACAACAAGATAATGTTCTAGTGTAATAATCCTGTAATATTTAATTGTATTATCACTCTAGCTACAGGCTCAGTGGAATCGGCTGAGTTTGTGACCCCAAATTGACCTTTATAGTTTCCACACTATAACTTCTAGTATGTTTTTTTATATTTTCACAAAATTTTCCAAGCTTTCAATAATCATTGTCTTTTGCAGACAAAAAATCAGAATTTGTAATTAAATATTTTCACTCAAAATGATTTTCATGTTAAGATTAAAAATAATTTTCTTCATCTGAAAAATCTCAAATTTCATTTATGTTTCCCATGGAAATAAAGTTTGAACTGGAAGCAAAATAGACAATTCTCTGTACAAAAAACTATCTATTATAATATGTCATTTGATAGGTTAAAACTTTGACTTTCTATTGGTTACAAATAATATAGTATTAAACATCAGAGAGAACTATTGGCTAATTGAGAAAGAGATGATGTGACAGGTGAGTGTGGCAAGAGGGGTCTGATCTTCTACTTTGTGGCTCTTTAATTAATTAAAATGAAGGTTATAAAATTTTTGCTTTGCCTGGGTGATGACATTATAATGAGTAACTTACGTTAAACTACATACTTCTTGGAGGGGTTATTAAAAACATTATAGAAGAGTAGATACTAGATTTAACAAATGTCACAAGTTTTATACTAGGGGGAATTGGGGATTTTTTTTTCTAAACATTGCCTTATAAAATTAAGAACTTAACACTTATGTTAAAATTTGAATTATTAGTTATGTTTTGATGGCAATTTTATTCGTACACCTTGATAATAAAGTACTTTAATTAAATTTTGAATATAACTTAGTAAAACCTTGTAACTTGCAGAAAAGGATGTCCATATGGAAAGCTATACAGATATAAAGTTTGAAACTCTGGACCATTTAAGAGGTTTAAGTAGGACTGATATATTGGAATTGTAAAAAAATAATTTTATTTTTACATAAAGTAGAAAAAGTGTAAGTATAAATCAATAATTTTTGTTAATGTTTACCTTGTAACTAGAAGTTAATAACTTTTTGGGGTACCTTGTGATTAGATCTAGTTATGGTGTGCATTATTACTTCTCTAAAACTGATGTTATGTGAGTAATGAAAAATAAGCAATAATATGGATGAAACACGCATTTTCTGTATTTCAAATATATATTTTCTTATAAATTGATGGAAGATCATACTGTAGTCCGAGGTAAAATATGCGTTCTAGGAGTGTAATGTTAAGATCAATAAACCATTATAAGTTGTAAACAAGATACAAAGGTTATGTTATTTTAAATGATCCAGAATATTGATTGTTTTATAGCTTTTAAAAAAAAAAACCTATGGGTAATCCGTGAAAATGATAAAGTAGAGCAAATACACATTTCTCATTAAAAAGCATAAAAACTACAAAAATATTTTATATATGAGTAATGATAAAAACTCCTTGAAATCAATAATTACTGTTTTGAAGATGTAGCCTGAGAGTTGAACTTAGTGGGGACCTGACAAAAACCTGATTTTGGACTGCTTAGTTAGTCCTTAGTTCCTAGTGTCATAGGTTAAAAAATCCATTCCACTTGTTTCTCTCTCTTGTTAGCAATTCTATGTTAAGAGTGTTATACCTTAATCTCATTTTGCTTGTGTGTTGCATAAGATGTTGTTAAATTGAAAATACCATGTATTTGATTTCAGTAAAAGCATAAATTAAAAACTAGAGCCTAATAAAGGTTTAGTTATTACTGAGTTAATTTGATAAAGATGCAACCTACTAACTGTTAGGTATTGATGAGAGTACCATCAGTCTGTATAACATTTTAGGGTATACCAACAATAATTGTATAGAAATGGCAAATAAAAATACCATTTCTTGTCTTGGTGTTTGTAGCTATGATATATTCTTTGATAGATTGTTTAGGTATAGTATTTATGATGAAACTTAGTTGAATGGATGGAAACTGCCTCTTGTAGAAACACAAATGTAGAGGACAATGTTTTGAAAGTGTTCCGCCTTTTTGTCTTATGAACCTTCAAAACATTTCCACGTCTTTAATATTCTTTGTGACTACAGAGGTGTTGTTTCCCTTCTTGTATTTAAACAGCATTACATGCTGAATGTGTGTCTCATTGTGTGCTATCACTATAAGGGATTAGAGTATACTTAACTTTACACATTATCTAGGCCACCCTAACGTGACATTTAGGTAGTTTAACTATTATACATGATGCACGGTTTTGAGGGGGGGGTAATGAAAGTGTTCCAATATGTGACATTAGTTTCTTGATGACCTGATATATAAAAAATTTGGATTTTAAGAAGATTTTTTATTTTTAATTGTAATTTTATTTTAGTGGACATCTGGTCAGTAGGATGTATCATGGCTGAACTTCTAACATCAAGAACTCTCTTCCCAGGAACTGACCGTATCCTTTAATCAGATTGTTTAGTGTAAAGCAGATATTCAGCATGAAATGACTCTTATTCGGTTTTTTTTTCATTTACCAACATACTTTAGTAAACAGATATAAGTTTTTGTCCTTTTATTTCAACCCTTTCATTCTCTCAGTTTTGTTTAGTAAGCAACAACAAAATAACTGGAAATTGGTTCACAAATGAGATATGTTGGATAGTGTTTTCGAATAAAGCTTAATTTAAAGGACACTGAATATTTTTGTAATAACATTGTCTTTGATTACCCTTGTTTTTTTAATCATTTATCTCGTTGAATCAGTAAATACATTTATTGTTAATTGCATCAAAACATTTTAATTAGCATTTCATGTAAATATTGACCAATAAAAAAAAAAAAAAAATTTAGCTGACTGTATTTTACCTAAGCCTGAGAGAGG
>NW_013665685.1:1124952-1138032 GCF_000517525.1 Limulus polyphemus
AAAAAAAAAAAAAAAAAAAAAAAAAAAAAAAAAAAAAAAAAAAAAAAAAAGCTGACTGTATTTTCCAAGCCTGAGAGAGGGAGGAGACTGGTCACTGTTCTTCAACTAAAGAGATCATTCCTGTATACTCTTCATTCTTTATCTACATTAGATACTTCATATAGCATAAGTAAAGCAAAATGATCTTGAACAAAAATGCTAGATAGTAATGGAATTAATCTAATTTACAAAACTAATACTCAAATTTGCATAATTTATTTAATGAATGTTGTACTCACTTTTGTCTGAGTAACAATGTAAACAAAAAGAATAAAAAATATTTTTTCACACTGTAAAAAAAAACTTTGTTAAAGTAATGCCAACTGTTAAAAAAGGCTTAGTTTGACCAGATTTTTGATTTGTTTTTTTTTTTCTGAAATTTTATATTTTTTGAACAATGTTTTGTATGAACTATTATTTATCACTGGTCTGCAATAATACACTGGAAAAGCTTCAGACAGATACAGTATCTAAAACTTCTTGTTTTCTCATGTGTTAAACATATTATTTTGTTGTAATTATAAATGTGTTATTTTTCTTTCATTGCTTTATTTGTATAGCTTCTTTGAGAGAGAGAGAGAAAAAAAAAATTATGCATTAATTTAATCTTCTCAGGACTGTGTGATTGTCTGTGTAGGCCAGTATCCTCTTAGTTGTATTTTATTGAATAGCAATTTTACCAGTCTTCAAAATCTGTATACAGTTTTAGATCAAAATGGGTGGATTTGTAAGTCTTTCAGTTTGAGATGAAATTAAATATAAGTGGATATCTATTTTTTGACAGAGCCTCTTTGAAAAGAATATGTATAGTAAGCTTGGTATTGCATTTGTACAAGTCATGCCAAAATGATATGGGGGGGGGGGGATAAATTACTTGAAACCTTTTATAACAAGTAAATTTCATTATTTGACAAAACTGTTTATATATGGGCCTTCTTTAAACAAAATGCTGCATATTTATCAGTATAGTGCCAGTGACAGATCAGTTTTGTCAGAAATTTCATATACTATATTTTTCATTTATATTTAGTTGCATATTTTATGGTTTTTAACAATTATATATTAGGAGGTTACAGTGCAGCATGTACAATACCCAATACACGAATTGACAAAGAACTCTGGTAACATTAAATATTTTTTTTTGTAATGTTGTACATTCTTCCTACAGCTGCCAGTTAAACTTTACTGGGCTCCAGTAGACAAAAGAATTGTAATAATATTGTTGTATTAACTTAAGTATGTCTTTTACTTTATGTCTGACTTGGATATTTGTGTATATAATTTTGATTTGACGTTTAAGAGACATACACATTTTAAAATGTTCCTGTGCTAGAATTCTAGGAATACAGTGAGCAATGTGAGAAAAAAATGTATGTGTCCAATGGGCAAAGTGAGTGTAATGATAAAACTTGTCGTCCTGGGCAGTGGACGATACGAGTTACACACACACGCACGCACACACACACACACACACACACAAACATTTTTAATAAAGTTTTATTATTTCTCTCTTTTAGAATATATATATATATATATAAGATAATAAATAAAATATTTACTGTTCCATATGTTATATTTACAGTTTTGTTTGATGTTTTAGCATTAGATCAGTAAACTATGTATTTAGAATCATAAAAATGTAATTGAAACAACTGTTTGTGCATATTAACTTCTTACTACAATATACTTTAAAAGAAATGTATGGACTGAGGGATCTCATGCACATGTTCAAGAAATTGTTATTGTGAGCTTTGTCCAGATGCTTTTAGGTAGTTTAGGCCTTTTGCTGTTTTGTGTTGCATACATACATTGGTATACATACAAGTATTAAAAATATAGTTCAAGTAATTTTTGTTGGTTATTTTTTCATACAGTATTTTTTGTTATTGGAAATATATTGAATAAATCATTAAATACTAAGCCAAATACCCAGCACTGCTCAAAGTCGGGATTTATAGTTCCAGTTGAGCTTGTAAGTAAATTGTTTTTATCTTAGCTCATCTGTGAGTTTTGATTCTCTGCAAACTTACTTATTTTTGAACACTAAATTGAATCTAGACGTACACTACATATTATTTATTTTTAAAATGTTTTTGTTGTTGTGTGTGTGTAGGTAAAATGCAATATTTTTTATTTATTTCTCAAGTTTTACAAAATTTTGACTATAAAGTATGAAGTATTCTTAAGGGTAAAAACTTGTTTTTTTACTAAATCTTTGTTGATTATTGTTTAAGTGCAGCCTAGGTGTTAGCACTGAGTTGGCAATCCAAGGGTCTTGAGTTCAAGACATGGTGCTACAAAGCACACTTCCACTTTCAGCTGTGGGTGTATCATGAGAGTGACAGTCATCTTTACTATTCAGTTAAGAGGATCTGTTTCAGGTGGTGGGTGCTGCTAACTGGTTGTCTTTCCTTTGGTTCTCAGTTCAAAATTGGGAACAACTATGTTTGAAGCAAAGGAATCTCTGACCTGGATGTTTAGCCCACTGTGTTATAAGGTGTTGTTCAGGTGAAAAAAACAATCAATTATATCTGCATTTTCTCTCATGTTATTTCAGTTTTATTGGTTTTAATTTTCTTTAGAGGTGTTTTTAAGTACCAAACTGTAATTCAAATATTTTTCTATCTTGCTCTTAACTTAGTGGAAAATGCTTATGTTGATTTGCAACGAGTAACAAATATCACAATATGAGGACCAAATTCTTGATCTGTTGTTACTTGCGACATGAATGCTTTATGGTTTAACCAACTCTTTAATCTGATGCAACACTAGGATGTTAATACTGTGAGACTGAATACTATTATTGAGTCAAATACATTTTTGGAATATGATTTTTCCAGTTATCATTGTTTTTCATTATGGCGTATTTCAATAATGCAAGTTATTTAGACACCCAAACATGTAAGAGTGAGGTCAAAACTTTGTATTGTGAGTTTTGTATCAACTAATTCTGTGAGAATTAGTTTTTTTTCTTAGTAGTGAGAGTATTGTTTGATATCTGTGTACTCTTTATATCAAAAACATTACTTCTTCAGCTAATACATGTATGGAAGTGTTCCTTCCTGTAAATACTTATTGAACATGTTACCTACTCTACATTTGTTACCCGTTACAAATACAGATTGCTGGTTCATTAGTTAATTCTGATTGATGAGTAAAGTTAATGAAAGTAAATAAATATTATTTATTAATCCTTATTCTGATTTGTAAATGACTCACATTAAGTTGATGAAAATTTTACTTCACAGCATTAAGTTGATGAAAATTTTACTTCAAAAGGTTAATCTAATTCACACTGTAACAGATGTTCATGCAATTTGATAATAGCATCTCAACTGTTACTGTGCCTTTTGTATCACAGCTGACCTGAAGATCTCTGCTATGGAGTTAAAGAAAAGCCTCATTAGCACTGGATGTAGTAAACATAGTGTGGTTGACATATTGTTACAAGTTATTTTTTTACATTCAGTCATAACTTTTTAGGGTTCAGCATAAAGTACTCTAACTGAGAAGATATCACCTAACAACAGTCATTTAAACAGAGATGAATATAAGCCAATAGGAGAGAAGTATCTCCTTGCTAGTGATTTAAATTTTTTGTAGTTGATTCATCAAACAGATTCAAGTACTCGTGGAATAGCCAAGAAGGGAAGTAGAGATCCAGTGCACACCTGATCCTCCCGTGTCTAATGACTAAAAAATAACCAGAGATTGCACGTTGCTAGAACCGGCTTTAATCCCTTAGAGATTGTGATTTAAAAGATTTATGATAAACCATTTAAATATGTTAATGGGTTTGTGTATTTGTGGCTCATATTAATTAGAATAAGCATGAATTATTGTTACTTATTATATAGTTAACATACAAGTAGGGTAGAGTAAGTAATCAGTCTAAGAACTTCAATTTTATATAGGAACAGTCCATATAAATAATAGACCAGCTAGGTTGAGTGTTTATTTTTTGCACAAAATCCACTAGTGTATTTGGTGAATGTGTACAGTGAAAGGAACTGCTAAAGGCTATCACTGCTATATTGTTTAAAATAATGGAAACCTATAGGTTTGGATGTTTGTTTTTTGATTATAGTTTCTAAAATGTTTTATTATTCTGTCTCTGCTCAGCCTGTATGTTTTTCTCTTATGAGTATCATGACATAAGCAACACATAACAAATTTTTTGTTATACAGTTGCCTCTCTGGCCAGAAGCAAAAGCTTTATGGTTATAACCAGGGTCATGGAGGTGTGATGGAAAAAGTCATGTTTATGGGGGCAGTATCTGATATTTTAATTAGTATTGTGAACATAAAAGTAATGGCAAAAGGTGGGGCTAATCTACTGCCCATTGGATTTTTCATACTTTCTTTAAAAAAAGTCTCCAAAGTAAAAGTTGTTTGTGAAAAATTAAGGTATTTAATATCATCTAGACTAAATTAATAAGTGGTTCTTCCAGTGAAGTGTTTTTCTGAGAAATTAAGAAAGCTCACAATATTGTTTTTAATGGAAATGTAACTCTACAGTGCTTGAACATCCACACTGAAAATTATATTTCCAAGAGTTACAGTATTAGGAAAGTCTCTAAGATCTTTCATATTAGTAGGGATGAAGTCCAAGAGTTGAGTAAGAATTGTTTCTAGTGGCCAAGTTAATCATTCACTCGGATTTCTAGAGATAGATGCAATAGGATGTAAGAGAATATTCAGTTTGTGCTATTTTGGAAAGCCATATCATGGAGGCCATGTGGATTGTTCTCAGAAACATTTAAATTCCTAGATTGATAACTTATTTGTCCTACTTTTAACCCTATATTGTGTTACAATAATTTATGCTTATTTTAACAATATAATGCATTGGTCATACGTGTACAGTACACCAATGAATATAATGTATTTAGATGCATTGTTGTAAGTCTTTTGAATCACACTTTTTAAGTGACCACAATAAGTATTAGCAACTACAAAAAAAAAAACTGGTAAAATATAAATACTAGAAAGGAAATGCTTCTCTTCTATTGGCTTATGCAAATTTTTGTTATACGATGTCAATCATTTCTGGTTGTCCTTCAGATTTCTTATACTTATTCCTTATATCTATGTATAGCACCTAATATAAGCTGAAACATTATGCATTAAAATGAAAATTATTGTATATGTTTGAGAGGAACTGTCTATTTTATCTGTAGTTTTACTTTCCATTTTTCTAATTTACATTTCAGTTCTCATTTTGTCAGCCTGTACCTCAGTATGCTTATGTAACTTCAGAGAAACGGTTTTAACTTTGGTATAGATGTACCTGTGAAATCAGAGGAGGTCTAATTAAGACTAATGTTGCCATTGACTTCAATTTTAAAATAAGTAAGATTCTGTTGAAGAACAAATTTAAAGGTGTAACGTTTCTTTACATAACTGAACTAGCTAACATGTAAAAAGCTAAAGAATATTCCAACTGTAATTTTAATTTTTGTTGTCATCAGTTTAGTGTGCTTTTATATACATTGTTTATGCTTAGTGTTCTTGATTAGTTCAAGTGTACTTGGGAAAGGTTTTTTGTCATTTAATAGAATAACTAGAATTGGATAATTAAATATTAAGTTAGAGTAAGTAAAAATTCAAATTTCTACCTTTCGTATGAAATGAAAGTTTCAGGTTTCATAATTTTGACTTTGTTCTATAAACAGAAAACTGAAGTTTTTTGTTTAAACGAAACAATTCAACATGATTAGTTCATCTGCTTAGTGATATGAAACATTCTTATATTTGGACTGAACAATTTTAAACATATCAACTGAAAATTGGTCAGTGCTTTTAATTAGTTCAGTATGGATTTATCAAGAAGAATGAGATGGCTTGAGTTCTGTGAAGTATCCCCATCAATAGTTCCCTTGGACCGAGGTGAAACTATTTATTAATTACTGTAGATCACTCATAAGACTAGTTGTCCTTTATGATAACTCTTCCCTCTTTGGGATGGGTTACACATGACTATTGGGGAAACCTGCCTATAAGACAACCTTGAATTGGGGTCTGTTTCTTCTTAGGAATGCACATATTTAATATTTTGTCATCTCATCACATTGAAAACATTTTGCTTGGACAATACAATTTATCTGTGATAGGTGTGTGTGTGAAGTAGTATCTACCACATGTACACAAAGTAATAGAAATAATTCAAACTTAGAACTAGCAGTAAAATATTATATCATACAAAATTACATTAATAACACATAGTTGTAACAGTTATTTCAGTTATATGATACAATGCTTCAAACATGTACCTTACCAATACAAATTTTTTACTGGCCCACTGTTTGCATTATGGCTAAGAAGTTTCCTATAAAGGAATGACCTCACATAAAAGAATCCCCCCTCCTCCACCCAACTAAATAAGGAAAATTTATTTTTAAAAAATGTCTTATGGTAGGTGAAAACAATGGTGATATGTGACTGTGAAGGCCATTCGAGGTGTAATTACAGAAACTTTTTAAACTAACTTGGTAAATTTCATATAATACTTTTCTTACCATACCACTGAAAAGAAAGACATAAATGTATAGGCATATGCAAAAGTTACTATTTTCTGTTGGGTATCTAAATACTGCTTTGTGCTAATTGTTAAATTTCTCTTTTTTTCTTTAAGTTTCTTTTTGTTCTGTGGCTCCTGTTTCATTTGTTAATGTGTCTTGCCAGTTGTTGCAAACATTTCAGTAATGTGGTGTGATTTTAATGAACTACTTTGTGACATATTTCCTTTTAATTTGTTTTTTGTATTTGAGTTTTTACATTGAACTTTCATTGTAATTGTTATATATATGTTAGTTGTGTGTTAAAAAGCCTTCTGGACTTTTGTTGGAAGGATTGTGTGTGTGTGTGTGTGTGTGTGTTTATATTGCACAAAAAGCAGTACAGTATTGGTAAAGCAAAGTTTTTCTATAGGAAATAATAACTATCCATGGTTGCTGTAGATGATTCAGCAGTGTTGTTAGTATGGTGAGTTGCATGGACTTTAATAAGATATTCAATAGTATGAAAGCGTGTATGGGATGGCATGTACAATGTATCTACCTTTGTGTTAGTTTGGTTGTGTCAGGTTAAATATTTAAATGAAGTTGGATGACTGTGATATCAACATTCTATGTAATTTAAGGTGACATTTATATTACAGAAGAATTTTTGTCAATCACTTTGACCTTTCTACAGTGTAAAAAGTGCAATATAACAAAACACAATGGAGAAAAAAAAAGGTTTGTGTGGTATGTTAGATTTCATACTTCTAGATACCACCATATTTATGTCACTGGTGTAATTGCATTTCTCCTGAACATCCCATACCTATATTTTGTGAATTTCTCCTTAATGCCTTGCAGACATTGATCAGCTTACCAGAATAATGGGCCTGGTTGGGACGCCTGATGATTCTCTCTTAGCCAAAATTTCCAGCGAAGAGGTACCTGTTTAACACACTTCCTGTATTCTGTCTTGTTTAACACTCCTTCCTTAACCTGTGGTTTTCATGCATGCAGAAAATTACCTTGCAATTTTGAATGAATAATACTGATTATTTCATGGAATTTTTATCTGTCTGTGTATCGCTGGGTGATCTTATTCTCTGTGTGTGTGTGTGTGTGTGTGTGTGTGTGTGGATAATAACTTCATTGTGGAAGGCTTTTTTATCAGATCAAACGTGAAATGAAAGGGTTTCAAAACCACAATATAAAATGTGTTGTGGTCCTTTTTACTACATTGCAAGAATGAAGGTTTTTGTGGCATTTGAATGAAGATCATCTCAAAAATTACTACAGTGTGATAAGGTATGGTTTAAGGTATTTTAGCTTTTAAGATTTTTCACTTTCTTAGCTTGTACTTTTCAAAGGTAAAGTTTTTAACTATTTTTTTGTTGAAGTATGAAAATGCCATTGGTCAAATTCATGATTTGATTTGACTGAAATTATTTTCCATTTTTATGTTACTGAATTGCATGTAATTACTTAAGTTATAATTGTGCTTTTTAGTTGGATTTATTTACTAGTATAGCAGCCACAATTTTATTATGACAGAGAAGAACCTTTTACAATTTGAACAATGAATTCTTATTATAAAGATAATAAACAGTTATCTTGATAATAATAATTCATTGTTCAAACTGTATAGTTTGCTTAAATGAACTTTCCAACTGTTAAATACAGGTATCAAAGTTATGTGAAGTAAATATAATTTAAATCTTTTGGAATTTATGTAACAGATTATTTATATATCCGCAGCAAGTATATACATACATGTGTTTAAAAAAGAGAGAATGTATATAGCTCAGATACATGAAATACATTATATTGTCTCTTTAGCTGAAGGAAGGATAGCATTTATTCAAGCATATTTTTGAGTGTGCTGTATAACACATTGATGTGTACCTCATTTTAAACTGGTTATTCTGCTACAATAATAAAAAGTGAAATGAAATATGGTACAAAAGAATCATTAGTTGTTATCCATGAATTTTTTGTGAGAAAGGTCTAACAGACTTAACACTAAGTAACTAAAATTTAGTGGCTTATTTCTTTTATACACATGCATGCACACTCATGGCTATTGTAGTTGTATTCTTTATATGTAGTTCTGAAACTTGGTTCTTTTAGCTTTTGTTTGGCTGTAGTATATATACTTACAAAACTCTCATACTAAACATCAATAAAGCCAGACATATACAAGTAAAAAAAAAGCATTGCTAATGAAAATTTTAGATTTAAAATTTTAAGTTGTTTTCGAGCTGTATTTTAAACTTTTTCTTTGCTGAATTATTTGGATATCCCACCATATTTATTTCAAATTTATATACATGTATGGATCATTGCTGAAAAGTAGCAAAAACTTTAAACTTAATTTAAAGCTTGTGTGTGGTGCATCCTTCATAAGTGGAGTTTACATGTTTCCTTTAAGATTTTGAAGATAGATGTATTTGTTTCTTCACCACAATGAGAGGCACTAAAGTGAAATAATGATGTAACAGGCAAGCTGCTGCTGCTGGTAAACTTTATGTAATGTCTGTCTATCTCAATGCATCTTTGTTATTCTTATGACCTAAAACTTTATTTGAGATAAATTTATACTTGCACGGGCAAGCGCACATGCACACTTGTGTAATCTGATACCTACTTTCCTTGGTTATTATACTTTCAGCTTCTTCCTTTTTTTAAGCTAACCAAAATTCTCAGTTATTGTCATTAAGAATAAAACTAGGGTTGGATTAATAACTGATTAACTTTTCTATGCAAAACTTAATGCTAATTCAGTGTAACAGTTTAAATGGTTTAGTTTATAACTTTATTTAAAGAATAACATTGTGATGACAAAATTTATAGATTGAGTTTTTTTTGCATGATTATCTAATTGTTAGTTGTAGAAAATATCTTTCTATCTAGTATCTGTTATTCTGACCTTAACACATAGTAGATATTGACCAACTAATGCGAATCATGGTGTTATGTGGGACTCCAACCCAGGATTTCATGAATAAGATTACTAGTGAGGAGGTGGGTTAAAGTGTGCCTTTAATCTTTCTGTACAGTCCTTGTATGTTCTGTATCATAGTGGAGGTGGTTGCTATAAACCAAAATAATGACTTGCATTCTGTTTACACCATTTCATTATACTAGTATGATTATTCATAAAACAGTGTTGTAGCTTAGTCAAAAAACATTTGTTTCTTGCTTAAGCAGTATTAAGATGATGGTGAATTTTAGGCATGGATTAATATTTTTAAGAGCTGTTTATTTTTCTAGACTATTTCTGACTTGATGTACGTGTATATCATAATTTAAAAAAAAAAACTAAACTTTGTGAAGACATGGGTTATGAATTGTTGAAAGTTCAAATTAGGCTTAGCTGTTCCAGTAGATGAATGTAAAGGCTGCATAGTCAACACAGATTTGTAACAGAATACAAGTTTATTTTGAGTGATTTTTTTTTTTCATCTTTAAATTGTTAGATGCCTATATTCATTTTTGCTTCCAAGCTTTTATATCTTAACTTTGGAGACACCATTGTAAAAGCTGTTAAGGCTACAGAGTGAGATACAGTTAAGCATCTAGATATGATAATAAAACACACTAATGCATTTTATCAAAGGTTTATTTGTATTTTAAAGCAGTGGCAAAAATTTAGATACAAACAGTGGTTTTCTAATGTTGAAACAATTATGTTCTCCCTACTTTAAGTAGGAGAGTTGTTTCTGACATATTAGATAGTCGTGTTTATTGAGTTGGTGATGATAAGCTTCTTAAATATTATAACTCTTATTTATTTATTTATTTATTTATATTAATATATGTGTAAAATATAAACTTTTAACTGTAACTATAGCCTTTTTTTTTACATAGGCTTTCTGAAAAAGTATTTTTGTGATCAGAAGGCTTTTTTTTTATTATTATTTTAATCATAATAACCATATTTTCTTAATTCTTGCCTTATCTGTTGGACTAATGGGATGTTTTTTGTTTTTTTTCACTTGCTTGTTTATTCTTAAACTAGATGACACTGTTATCCTGAGTTTGCAGTTGTTTTAAACGATTTCTTCATGTAATGTAAATTATTAGATGGAACCAATATCAAAATATATTTATCTTGATGCTAACATAGAAATGCAAGACGTGCATTGAAACATTAACTTCTGTTTTACATTACTGTTTTATATTAGTTATATATTAGATCTTTTTATTCTAGGCCAGGAATTATATTCGCTCACTGCCTGTCATGAAGAAGAAAAACTTCAGAGATGTCTTTAAAGGAGCTAATCCTAATGGTAAAATTAGTTATTTGTTTAAGGATTAATTTTATTTTGGTTTTCTTATAATTTATTTTCAGCAGAGTGATTTTCAGTAATTTAATGGAACTTAGGTGTGGTAAGTACAAGAGCTACATGTAACTCGGGAAGGGTGAATTCTTAAGTAGGGTTTGTTGTATACTAACAACATGAAAAGAACTGTACTGGCTTTTAAGAGTCAAGGTAATTACAAAGTGAAGATCAGGATGTCTGAATGTTTCTTAATTTATGGTCTCTTAACTCTTTAAACCCATAATGTTTTGCACTTTCTTATAGAATTATTTTCATAATTTCCTAATAATTATCACCATACCTTTATAAAATTTCAATTTTTATAATTTTGTGATAAAAACATGGTTTGTATTTGTTTTCAGCCAATGTTATCAGATACTGTCACCATCTAATGGATAAATCTGGAATTTTGGCTGGATGCTGGTAGTGTCTGCTTGGGTTTGAAAAATGTTTTAAAACCTTTTAGATGTCAGTTGAAGTTTAAAAAGTTGAGGTACACTTGATTGTCAGTATTATTCTCAGATATATGTAGTACTGTAAGTAGGTTTTAGTTTTGTTCTCAGATTTCTTGTTGGTCTTTGTGACAAGTTATTGTATTGATCATTTCTATTTTATGTATCAGCAATTGATCTGTTGGAGAAGATGCTAGAATTAGATGCAGACAAACGTCCCACTGCTACTGAAGCATTAGCTCACCCTTATCTTGCCCAGTATGCTGATCCAAGTGATGAACCAGTTGCTGAACCTTATGATGAATCCTTTGAAGACAGAGATCTTGCTGTGTTAGAGTGGAAAAGTAAGTCAGGTTTTTTTTGTTTTTTTTTTCAATCGGCTATCTTGAAATAGTAACACCTTCATATGTTGTTCTTTTTTATCCATCTCTGTCTTCCCAAGTTTTCAGTCTTTAAAACCTTTCAGTGGTTTAATTTAGTAATGGTTTTTCAAAATTTAACCAAGAATACTTTTTATAGGATTAAAATGCTGTTTTATGGTTTTTACCAATAACTCCTTAATGGTTTTTCAAACTTTTAACTAGTAGTACTTTTTCAAAGTCTTGACCCATGAGTACTTTTAAATTATAATACAGTACTGCTTTATTATGATTTGATCCAATAATACTTTCTTATGATTTGATCCAGTAATAATTTCATAATGATTGAACCCATAATGCATTGTTAAAGCAAAAATTATTAATACCTTCTTAAGGTATGAACCAATAATAGTTTTCAAAAGTTTAAACTACTAATGATGTACCCAAGTTAGAATCGTCAGTAGTTTACTAAGGTTGAAACATTTTTGTTCTCCCATCTTTAGCTGGTAGAGTAAGTTTAAACTACTAATGATGTACCCAAGTTAGAATCACCAATAGTTTACTAAGGTTGAAACATTTTTGTTCTCCCACCTTTAGATGTTAGTTATTTCTCACACTGTAGAGGTTTGAATGTATTTGTAATCATGCTCACTGCCCTCAGTTTATGCTGCCCTGATGCTGTAGTTGGTGTTCATTGCTACTTACAAGAGTTGGTTAATTAACTCAGTCTATATAATTGATTACCTATAAGCATTAATTATATTGATTAATGTAATGGAAAATAACCAGCTAGTGTCTCCACTTATTACTGTTTTAAATTATTCTACTATCCATTAATCAAAATACTGCCTTTATGATTTTTCATTAATTATTTTCAATTAATTCAAGTTTTTTTCAGTTTAATTGATTAATGTCAGGATTCATGAAAATAATTAAGCAATAGGGTTTTCGATTGTTATCATTTTCAGTCATTCCAACTATCCAATTAATCAAGTTATTGCCATTATGTTTATTTCTTGTTAAACACAAAGCTACACAAGGGGCTTTAGATGCCATGCTTACAGTAGGTATTGAAACCAAATGTTTAGGATTATAAGTTTGTTTTTAGGTACCTTGTGACAATAGTCCATTAGTTGAACATATTCAATTAGCAAATTCACTCATCTCCCAATTTACAGTCTTCACAGAAGATATGCTGATATTATGATCATAGTTTGAGCTTAATTAATACAAACTTGTATATTGAAATATCTTGCTTGGTTCATCTGCATTTTGTTACTCCATATGTCTCTCAGTACATCATCTTAATTTGTTCACCTGCATTTGGTTATTCCATATGTCTCTCAATACATCATCTTAATTTGTTCACCTGCATTTGGTTATTCCATACGTCTCTCAATACATCATC
>NW_013665685.1:1139032-1150747 GCF_000517525.1 Limulus polyphemus
CCTGCACTTGGTTATTCCATACGTCTCTCAATACATCATCTTAATTTGTTCGCCTGCACTTGGTTATTCCATACGTCTCTCAATACATCATCTTAATTTGTTCGCCTGCATTTGGTTATTCCATACGTCTCTCATACATCATCTTAATTTGTTCGCCTGCATTTGGTTATTCCATATGTCTCTCAATACATCGTCTTACTTTGTTCGCCTGCATTTGGTTATTCCATATGTCTCTCAATACATCGTCTTACTTTGTTCACCTGCATTTGGTTATTCCATATGTCTGTCTGTACAAGTTTTATTAAGTTACATAAAAACTTAGAAGTGTGTGTAGATCCTGAAAAATTATTTCAAGTACCAGAAAATTTATTCAGGAGGTCTTGCTATTAGCAGGCCACAATTACATGGGGAGTTTGTGTCTCATGTTTTTTTCTAATCCATTAACTACTTATCTTTATAATTCTCACCCATTGTTGCCACTGTCTAATACTGTTATTAGTTTTATGTAAAACATTGACTGTGATTCTTGTATAACAAATAAATTGTTTCCAGATTCTGATGATGATGTAATTAGTCTAATAGTTTTTTCATCAAAATGAATAAATACTTGAGCTCAGTAGGAATTATTTGAGTTTGTGACAAAAAAAAAAAAAAAATTATACACATATAAACTGGGATTTCCTGAAAGACACTGGAAGAGTCCCACATTAACAGGTTCGATCTTTCTGTTCCCCTTTAGGTTTAGTGTTTGATGAAGTCAAGAATTTTATTCCAAGACCTGGAAATCAACAACATTAGAGCTTACCTCTCAAGCTTCCTAAATCAGAGAGACCTCATCCATAAAAGAAGCCACTGATAACCTCTGTATTTGATAACTATATGCAGAGCTTTCATTACAGTTTGTTTTGGTGTATTATTATCTTTCTGGAAAGAATGGTGTTTGGAAAAACAGTTCCAGATATATGTAGGACTAGAGTAGAAAATTGATAAAACCCTGTGGACTCTTCCAGTCCTTTTATTTCAGAATATCCTGTTCCCTCTTGACTCTACTTAAAGTGACTCAAAATTTTATTAGCCAGATTGTTCTCAAATATTGTATTAGTTCAGGTTCATTTGCTTTGTACAAATTTAAGCTTCTTTGGACTGGAAGAGTTCTGCCTTGTTTTATAGATTTTATATTAGCAATGTTTCCTGATAATTTTTGAATGTGGAAGACATTTCTTCTACAAGTTTATTCAGTGTATTTACTAGCTGTTTGCCAGAGGATAATACACAAAAAAAAACTTGATTGGACAAATGTATTTTGAGCCATGTGTGCCTGAATTTTTGAAAAGAAAAATGTCCAGGTTTGAGTTCCATGTTTTAACCTGTATTTGAAGTAATGAACAGATATATTAGTAGTCATGGGTTGAATTTTGTCATTTCAACTCTACTCATTATTGTGGTAATATGGTGTATAACCATGCACAATGTTTTTTAGACTATTAAGTGAAAGATCTTTGATTCCTGTGTTTGTTAGTTCATAAGAAAAACTAAGGTTACAGCAGTAATTTTGTTGCTATTATTATTGATTTATCTTGTTTCGCATTACACCGGTTATTACAAAACAGCTTAAGAAGCATTGATGTTGCTGTATCGGTACAGTTGAAGATGCATTTGAAGTTTCAGCTCAGTTTGAAAATATGTTTAATTGTAGGTAACTAAAGCAGACAAAAAGTCCATACAAAATTAATTTGTTAGATATAAAGAATATGTGTAAATGGAATTACCATTCAAATTAGGTAACGAAAACAAATTTGAGAAAATGTATTAGTGTAAAAAAAAAAGGTTAAGTAATTGCGATTTAAATGAATATACTAATTGAAATCTTGTATGCAGTTTTATGTTTTAAAACATGTATTCTTATGTGACTGACTCTAATTAGATTTAGTATATACAGTAAAAGGAAATTCAAGAAAATATATGTAAAACAATTAAGATTTCAAAGTTAAGTTAGGAAAATCCTGTTTGTGTCTTTAACAGTCCATAAACACAGATCACATTGAAATAGTTCAAACTTTTCAAACTATAAACACGAAACTTGAAGAAAAAGTCAAACAACTCCATACACAAAATACCACCTAGCTATATGAAACATGACTGATTGGTATTTAGATTTAGACCTATTAGTAGAGCATAATGTGTAATAAGGAAAATTCTTATGTCGGGTTTTCAGAAGTAAAATTTTGGTATTTATAATGGAACAAATTTCTTGTATTTAATATCCTATTTTGCAGTCTAGAATTAATATAAGCATGGTATGCTTTCATATTAAAAATTTAGCATTGATGTTATTGTTTCTGAGTTATCAAAGCTACATTGAATACGTTTCTGTGTTCTGTTAATCCACTTTGCAAGTTTTGATAAAAATTATAACTGTAATTGAAAAACAGTTTTTCCCAATAATTTGCTCCAATACTTATATGAACAAGTGTTTTGTAGTCTGGTTTATCTTTTCAAAGTGAATAGTTTAATTGAAATAGTAAATTTTTTTTAATGCCAAACTGAATACTTATATTAAACATAATTAATGTTTTGTTTTTTTTAATAGGCTCAAAAAACACCAACAAAAAATAGACCTTACCTGTTCATGTGTATCAGTCCACAAACACTTCTAAAGATAAATTACATTATTACACTATGCAGAGATCTGTGGAGTTAACTATTTGATTTTGTTTCAGCTCATAAAATTTAAGATTATTGCTAAGCTTTGTTGTATTTGTATTAACACTTTTAGCTTTTAGTATTTACATTTTATTCATAAAAGTGTGAAAAAAAAATCAGAAATTGGAGCATTTGAAATTTGTTCTCGGTTAACTGTAAACAAAGCAGAATTGTAATATTTTAAGTAATTTAGGAAAATTGTGATAATATTTTTCCCCAGTTTTATAATTCTTCTTGTTAATTCATTTATCATATTGCCTTTTTTTACCAGGGTTCAACTTTAAAAGCCCAACTCCAGTATTTAACATAATTATTGTATTAGGTTATGAGGACTTTATGCTAACATGGGTTGTAGTGATAATTTTCGTAAAGGAGTTATAATCTATAGTGAAACTGCTCTGCTTTCTTGTTTTATTTTTCACATTAATTTTAAAACATTCTAAACTTGTTTATTGTATTTTTTTCATCCATATTTTAATTACCTTAGGCTTTCAATGAACTTCAAAACTAGGCATTGGACTAATGCACAAAAAACTTATAAGGATTTATCAATGTACAAAGTTGTCAAGGAAAGGAAATGGTTTGTTTTTTTTGAGAAAACTTATTAATACCATTCTTAGGTATTCATAGATATTTTTTGAAATAAAACTAACTGTACTAGAACTGTTTGATAATGTGATATGATCAGAATCTTTTGAACTGATTAGAGAATTAAATATACATGTATTTTTAATATGAAAAAATAGACAAATTTTAAATTGATTTTATGATAACTTCTTTTATTTTGAATACAGCAAAATCTTGTTCCACTTAGGTGGCAAAAGCCACTTGTTGGAAATATGTAAAAATTGGTTATACTCTTAGCACATTGGTAATGTTGGCATGTCAACATTTGAGAAACACTGTAGTTCAAGTGCAGAGTGAAAAATCATTTTGAACTTTTCATATGTAGGTGCTGTTTCATTTAAGTTAGGATAATGTTTTAGTGTTTGTGATTAATTAGTTAAGGATAACACTCATTACAAAATCATGAAAACAAAAACTGTTTACTATGGGATTTATAGCATAGGAAAAGAGTGAGTAGGTGTGTTTTTTTGTGTCAGATGATGGCAATAAGTAAACGTGTGTAAATTCTACAAGGTTAAGGATCTTGCAATGTTTGTTTTTTATTTTAAACATTTGTAATTATTTTATTCCATTATGCAATTATATTGTGAGAAAGTATTTTTTTTATGTACACCATTAGTTTCTAACAAATTACAAAAAAAAAAATAGTTCTAGGCAAAAATGTTTAGTAGACCATAAATGAATTAAAGATAAATATATGTTAAGTATGTTGGTAATTAGTAAATAATGCTTTTCAATGCTTTAGTCTGAATTTCACATTTCAGTACACATGGAATATAGCTTTTGATTACCTGGGTTGCAAGGTTTCAAACTGCTGTTGAATTTAGTCAAACTATTCTGTTATTCAAAAATTAAAGGTTTCATTTCTTTCACACCGTTCTGTGTATTCCTTTTCTTTAATATCTCAAGCATCAAATGGTATAGAATTCTAAGCAACTCTGTAAAGTACTGTTAAAAAAAGAAAAGTTGTAACAAGCCATATAATTTGAAACTATTATTTACGATGAAGTCATCCTATGATTTTACCCCAGAATCTTAGCAGTTTTTATCTTAAAACAACCACCAGGAGAAAATACTATAACACATCTAATGTCAGCTAAGTATGATCACACAAACAATTGATCTGTAGATCACATTTTGCCAGCATAAGGCATAAGTTGTTTAAGAGATTTCAACCATTATAGGAATCAGTAGTATTTAGTAACCTCTACATGTATCCATGGAGTCAGTAGTACTTGGTAACCTCTACATATAGCCATGGAGTCAGTAGTACTTGGTAACCTCTGCATGTAGCCATGGAGTCAGTAGTACTTGGTAACCTCTACATGTAGCCATGGAGTCAGTAGTACTTGGTAACCTCTGCATGTAGCCATGGAGTCAGTAGTACTTGGTAACCTCTACATGTAGCTGTCGAATCAGTATAGCACATAATGCCTTATATGTATGTGTGTGTGTGTGTGTGTGTGTGTGTGTGAGAAAGAGAGAAAGATAAATAGCATTTCAACCAGGATTATTTTAATTGCATGCCCAGTCGGCTTTATGAACTCTGATATTGAATAAAAGACCTTGTTGGTAGTGACATGCAACACACAAGTTGTGCAATAGAGACAAAATTATATTATTTTTATATGAAAACCATATAAGGTCAGTAAAGAAAGGCTTGTTATCATCAGTTATATTGTAACATATATATTGTTCAAATATATTTTGTAATGTTCAACCCCATTAAATCAGGTACTTTTATATTTGTGAACCAACTCTCACTATTAGATCTTGTAGATCTGTTGCTAAGTGGCTACTAACCTTAGATTTCCTGCTGCTAGATTTTAAGAAACTAATGCACTAATGTAAGTTAAGGTCACTAATGTGTACTTGTTCTATAGAAATCTCAGTATTACCATTACCAGACTCTTGGAAACCTTAGTACAGTTCATGCATGTTAAGGAGTCCACTTGTTCTGTATTTCTAGAGATCAAAGTATGCATGTTATTAGCCTTGGGAATTCTAGAATATCTGATACTAGTAATATAAACTTTAGTATAGCTTCTATTAACCATGTTGATTGTGTTATGTCTACTCATATCACAAGAAACCAAAATATATTAACTTCTAGAAACTAGAGGGTTATTTATTCATGATATATAGTAACAATTTGCATGTCCAGTCACCTTGACTTTGGCCATCCCAGTAGCTTGTTACTATGAAGGTTAAAAAGCCCTGTCTCTCTTCTTATAATTCAGTTGAAGTATGATTATTTGTTAATGCAGGGAGGAGCAAACTGTGTTCATAAGCCTCATTGTAATTAATGCCCTTGACTAGATTCGTAGTTATTTGCATATATTTTTTTATAGATATATATCTTATAATTCTACACTCAGATTTTTGTCAAACTCACATGTGCATATATTCTAAACTAGATATTATTTGTGTTCTGTTTTTTTTGTGTTTTGTTGTTGTTGTCAAACCCACATGTGCATATACTCAAAACTAGATATTATTTGTGTTCTGTTTTTCAACACATTCTTCGGCTCTGTTTTGAGTTCGTAAAAAGTGTAATACAAAAACACTAAGTCTGTAGTTGACTTATCGCTAGTCCTAGAAACCTTAACATACCTGCTCTTCACTGAACCTATTTGGGCTTACAAACCAAATATCTTAGAAACATGAGTGCAAATGTTACTAGAAAAAACATTTTATTAGTCCTATAAACCTTAACCTAGCTACTACTAATTCAGTGAAATTCTAATTCATTGACAACTAGAGCCTTAAAAACATAAGTATCACCACATTTATTTAGAAATCTTAATATGTGAACCACTAGATAGGTTCCTAAGAAGCTTAGTTTATATAATTTTATAAATTTCACTATACTCATACTTACCCTAGAAAACTTTATATAACTGTTGGCATTTCTATAAATTTTGGTATGTTAAGTATTAGGTTCATATATATAAACACACACACACACTAGATTCTTAGAATTTTATCATACTCTATTAGAATCAAAAAAGATTATAACTTCTGAATGAAAGTGGAGGGTGTATATTAATATGTTACTTTAAGTCACTATATAGAGTGCTGATGAGGTTGGTTGGAATATGACAGACGTAGTAATGGTTGAGATGCTATTTATATTATCAAATTGTTTGAATAACAACTTTCAGTGGGAACTGGAGTAACTTGAAGTGTACTTTTATATATTTTATTTAAGTCACAAATCCCTTTATGTAAACTAGAATCTTAAAAACGTTAGTTTTCTGCCACAAAAATCCAAGGAACATTATGATACACCTACTGCTGGTCAAACTTTAGCATATTTTATCATAGACCCCATGATACTATGTTAATTAAAACTTTTGCACATTTTTTTCATAAGTTAAAAAAAATATTGGTAGCTATATATTTCTAAAAACCATAGCATACCAGTAAATAGAAGCCCAAAACTCAATTCATCTAAATCGTTACATATAAGTTCTTTTACTATTTATTCTGTATGTTGTTTTTTTTTTATCTCGCATCTAAATGATTGTTAACCATGTAACATACATACCAGTAAAACTTTCATAACCTAGAAAATGAATATAACTTTATTCCGTCATATTCTAGAACATTTTTCAAAATTGTATGCAGGTGTTCTGTGCTCGTTACAAGTTCCCGTTGAATAGGATCTTCAGGTATAGTCTTATGTTAAAATATTATTAGGGGCTCCTTCTTTGTATTCTGAGTGAAGACCAATGTTGAAACACTTGTATCTTTGTTGCACTTGGTTGTTCTGAATTACTTCTTTTTGAAATTGCACTTGGAAGTGGCTGACAGTGGGCAATTCATGTGAATTATCAGGAATGCTCATAACATGCCATATTCATTTGTCAGATCAGAATTTGGTTAGAGGTTTCTAGGAGACTTGTGAAACTTGGAATTGAAATATTTGCTAAATACAGCAAGATCTTGCTCTCTGTCTTGTTCTATACACCAGATAACCTAGAGCAACCAGAACTTCTTGTGAAATTGGTAACAAACCATGGAGAAGCCATTGCAAAGGTGGTAATACCACAATTTTTCTGCTGACTGTTCTGTTTGTTATATGCATTGTGGTAGTCTCTGTTTGAGGTTGTTTTTTTATCAAGCTTTAATTACCAGATCAAAAATATTAAATATTTACCTGCTAGAAATAGTGAATGTGACTACCATAGAATAAGTTAAGTTGGGGCTGTGCTTGGCTTAGTGGTTATGTAACAGATTGTGGATCTGAGGGTCCAGGGTTTGCATCTCCTTACCACATAAAATAAATTTGCTCCACACTTTGGGGCCATGGATGCACTATAAGAGTGATTGTTAAACACTACTAACCTAAGCATTGATGGTGGGTGCTATTCATTAGATACCTTCCATCAGGTCGATTGGCTAGCTTTGTGCAAATATCCAAAGCAAACCAAATTCAGTCAAACTGTAGTAGAAATGCTGGTAGCAGATACCACAGTGTTCATTCTGTCTTGACTTTTGCTATAAAAAAGTGTTAATTTTTTTTGCCACTGGCTATTCCTGCTTTTTTAAATTTCTCAATAACCAGAAAACTGCCTAGTCTACTGGGGGAATTCTTATTAGATGATAATGACTACCAAGAGCTTGTTATAGTACCTGTTACTCCAGGCAATCTAAAGACTAAGGACACAGTGCTTACAGAAAAAACATATTCTATTTTATCCTAAATTTTCATTTGGAGTCGTGTTCTGCTATTTTTCCAAGTTTTTGTATATTGTCTGAAGATTTATACTACTTGGAGTTGCTGGCCAAATTTCTTTTTTCTTTATCTAAATATGTTTGCATAGTATGGAGTTTAATTGAAATCCATTTTAAGGTAAATTTCTGCTGTATTGTATTTAATTTTGTTTAAGTTTGTTCTAAACCTCCATTCAGTCTTGTTGTGTTGTCATCTACTTACCTAATGTTCGTTTTGGTTATTGTTTTAAATACTGAATTTTGCTTATTTTTCTTTATTCAATTTGTTTTGTTTTATTTAATTATATTTATTCTGAATTCACTTTGTATCATACCCAGTTTTATGTTATATCTGGTTATGTATAAATTTGAATTTATTTTGTTTTAATTATGATAACTTTGAGTAGTGATATCAAGTGTATTTATGGTGTATGATGTCTAATGCTTTTTATCTTGAATTTATTCCAGTTTTATTTCACTGCATTCCCGATTTGAGTTTATCTGGTGGTATTATTTTAATTTGTTATTTACAGATGGAGCCTGCATGTTTAATGAAGTTATTATTTGTTTTTCTCTTGTGTATGTGTCTTGGCTTTTTATGTGTTGTCAAAGGAGATTATTACAGAAAACATGATTTGATTACATTAGTTGCTTAAATTCTTCCTTTGCTTAAGAAGACTTAAAAGGAATGGAGTGTGTGGCAGTTAAAATCTGAGATTTTATTCTTCTTTCATGAGAATACAATATATATCTTTATTCTGTTATATATATTCAGAAATATATTTTTGATTTGTAAACTTACTTTAATCATCACCTGTAGTCAAGATTACAGACCACGATGATCATTCAAAAGAGCTTCTGTGCACTTGGTTAAGCTTGTTTGCTATCTCTTCCCATGGTTGGGGTATGCATACCTAATTGAAGGGCTAGAGCAGAGGCTTGTACAAGTTGGCATGAGCTGGGAGTTAATCTGAACCCAGAGTGTTTGTAATGAGATTAATCACTGACGTTGGCAATATTGGATTGTGATATACCAAAGAAGGACCTTGGTCTAAAATGAAAGTCTGGTAAATATAGATATACTTCTTTGTCAAGCGAAAAAGTTGTTTCTGTTTCTTCCAAAATCCAGTGCTTAAACCAGAGTTATAGAAACTGGCCAGCATTACTGTATGCTGTTAAGTGTTAGAAGAATACCAGTAGCATCTTGTGTAAAAATTAAGGTTTTTATTCTTTGTTGTACGCATAGTTGTCTCACTTTCACCTTTCGTGCTGATTGTATGAATTTTATTTTCTGCAAGCAATTTTTTTTAAACTTGTGTTACAATACCTACCTGTCTTTTACAGTTTTATTTGTAGATATATAAAAACTAAATTACTTGCTCTATACGCCTACGACTTCTAAGCCATAAGACATTTTATAGCCTATAAACAGTTAATAAATTCAACCTTTCAACTAAGACTATGTCGCTGTAGCCTAGCTAGCTTCATGAGTTATGGTATTGAACAAAATGCATTTTCATAAAATAAACAAGGTATAGTTAAATTACTTCTATATATATATATTCTTCTTACTGGAAACTTGTATTGGGATAGTGAAGAATAATGTGACGTAAATGATAACCAATCTTATTATGATGTAATATTACACACATACCACTTCTAAGTGTCATATTTGATGGAACATCTTAAGACTGTATCATTTCAGCATCATCACATGTTACCCTTTCATGATCTCAGTTACGTATTTAAGAACTTTTTGTGCCAAATATTTCTGAAACATTCGTTGCATTGCGGCCTCGGACAAAATGAAATGCTTATGTTCTAAGTATCGTTCAATAAATTATCTTAGTTTGACGAGTAATCCATCCTTTTTCGTTGATATACGCGAACTTTATGAGCTTAAGAAACTGTAGAAATAGAGATGCAACGTTAGCTGTAATGAAGTTTGAAGTACTGCTGTGACTGTACTTGTAATAATATATGTAAATATCATAGTATTGTCTGTTGTATGTCCATGTAACTACTTGGCAGGGTGTGGGTGGATCTCCAAATTTGGTGTGGAGATTCATTAGGTCCATGCGGGGATACATACAAATTTTCAGTTTTGCAGTTTTTATAGGCATTTTTACCACTACTTCCTCCCCGTAGATGGGTCTTTACCAAATTTGGTTTAGAGATATATTGGGTCCATGCGGAGATACGTGTAAAGTTGCGGTTTCACATTTCGTGTTTTTTATGCAGTTTTTATGGGCGTTTTTCACAATTACGTATAAGGGAAGCAACTTTTCATGTCCTAAGATAACCTTTCATTAATAATGAATTTACGTAACTTCCGTCCAGGTGACGGGTACTCCAACTAGTTACACAACAAATAGTATTGTGTCTCAGTTCTAATTTTGTTACATTACTTATATTTATTTCTAGTCACTTACTCCTTTCAACTTGTTAGACGTGGATTTTTTAATAGTTAGTGTAGTTCTATGTACTTGTAAATAATACATTATTTTACACGTAATTTCCATTATAATTAATAATGGCTACTGATAGAGTTGTTCAATTCGATATAATGCGCCATCTGTTGTACGTTTTTTCTGTTTATGGTACAGTTTATTGTTGTATTAAGCGTAACGTTATTTTAAAATTGTCTTTTTTTGCTTTACGAATAGCTCGTAAATGAGCTTGAACGCTTTCGTTTAATAAAAACATTGTGGGATTAGCCCAAACGTTTCTTTTACAATTTTTCCACAACTAAAAAGTTAATCTCAAAACTTATATGTGATAACTTATCTCCAGACTAAATTAAACATCTATCATGTTTTTCCATTTTCCAAAGTTGTGGTTCTAAATAAGGTACATTAGAGTTAAAAATTAAGTGATTTCAAAAAGCTTCAAAGTTTTCGTACATTGATAAAAATACGAGCTATAAGGCTCAAGTTAGTTATAATTTTTATTTTCTGCCAAATCCTCTCGATTTGTGCATTGAGTAGAGATGATTAAAACCTAGTTAAATTTAGCATTGTTAATGTTTGGATTAGAAGCAAAAAGAAATTCGCATTGAACACAATATATTTCCAAAGTCGTTTCAGCCTAGGGATTAAAAAATGACTCAATTCAAACCAGATAAATACGAACTGAGTTCACCTTCACTATCCTTAATGTGATTTCATGAGATTAATCTTGCTTTTATTTTATAACAGTCACATTTAATGTTTCAACATGTTTTGATGAAAGCCTTAATTCTATGTTCATTAGGAAACCCAGATTAGGGTTAGTGGCTATTTTCTTTCTTCTGCTCTCGTCTATTTTGGGTTCATCGTTGCTTACGTGGTATTACCAGCTACCACCGACATTATTTCCTGCTATGATGAATAGAAGGTATGGTTACAAATTACTCTGATTTAAATATGAAGTAAGACACGTTGTATATTACTGTTGTGTAAAAGGTTGAAATGTAAGACATCTTGAATATTAATATAATGTATATTTTCAAAATAATGACTATTTAAATGATTATAACAACATTCTGCTTCTGTTAGGGCAATTACACAATAACTATTTAGATATAAGGGTACCATACAAATAAGTAATTGTCATTACTGCAAGAAGAGATGAGTTTATATTCAGCCTACTTGATAGTTTTCAATTCTTTAAATCAAAAGAATTTAG
>NW_013665685.1:1151710-1169544 GCF_000517525.1 Limulus polyphemus
TTTTTTACCACTACTTCATCCCCTGTAGATGGATATTCACTAAATTTAGTATGAAGGCTCGTTGGGTCCATGGGGATATACATACATATGTTCAGTTTTGCGGTTTTTATGGGTATTTTTGCATTTTTTACCACTACTTCGCCACTTGTTGATGGGCCTTTACCAAATTTGGTATAAAAGTTTGTTGGGTCCATGGGGAGATACATGCAAATTTTCAGTTTTGCCGTTTTTAATGGGCGTTTTTGCCACTACTTCGTCCCCTGTTGATGGATCTTCACCAGATTTGGCATGAAGGTTTGTTGGGTCCATGAGGAGATACATGCAAAGATGCGGTTTCACATTTTGTGTTTTGCAGTTTTATGGGCGTTTTTTACAATTACGTATAAGGGAAGCAACTTTTCATGTCCTAAGATAACCTTTCATTAGTAATGAATTTACATAACATCCGTCCAAGAGATGGGTATTTCAGCTAGTCAATGAACAAAATAAGAATTTTTTTTTTCAAAATGAAAACCAATTCATCTATGTCAGAAATATAATAAAGAAACCTAAAAAACTGATTGCTATGATGAGAAATATCGAAGATGTGTTTTTCTTAGGTAAGGTACTGTTAATTTTTGTTAACTTGGTACTAAATTAAGAAGGCCTAGCATTAAAAAGTTTAAATACACATATATATATATATATATATATATATATATTTAATCGTGATCTAACTAAGCAACATTGAGCAAAACTATGGCTAATAGTCATATCTTTTAAAATTTACATAAGCTAGTTTTAATTTAATTTCCAGGTAGCTTACTTTAGAATACCCAGGAGAATAAAATTAATCATAGATTTATATTCATGTGTTTCCAATCAGTTGCATTTTGTGTATGTGTTTATAATAGTTATTGAATAAATGAAATAACATTTCAAGTTTCAGAACAAACTTAATCATCTAAGTTGTTCGTGTACCAAGAATTATGGGCCCTCATGAATCTGTTGTATAGCAACGTCTTACAAATTCGTTGAGTTTTGTTTTCCTTTGGTTTTAACTTGAAGCCTGTGTTACATAGCGCTAACTTTGCTCCTCTTACAGTTTCTCCTTTCATTAAATGTAAAACTTATTAATTTGTATGGCATAACAAGTCGTACTTAACAATTTGAATCCTTTATAGGCCTATTTGTGTATGTTGATTTTGTTTGCTTTACAGAGCAGAGGGAAAAACCTCTATTACCTTTGAACGCCTTACCAAAGCATTTCTTCATGTTGGGTATTTGTTCGTAACAGTAGATGGGAAAACATCTGTGAGACGCGTTCTTCTTGAGTAAAGATCTTCTCCAACATCCCATCATTACAAGCAACTCGTAGTTGGGCCTTTTCCTTGGAGTTTTGCCATTATTTGGCACCCCACTCGGACAAGAACAACAACAACACGAATTGTAGAGATACATAAAGAAACCTGCACTAAAGAATATCATCGTGCTTTCCTAATCTTTTCATTAACACCTTAACGGTGTGGGACGAATGTGCTGCACAAATTCTAATCTAGTTTTAAATTCACAGTTGCACTTTCTGTTTTCTTGAACAAAGCGGAAAGTAACGGGAATTGTTTGTTTGAAGTTAAGCACAAGGCTACACTTTGGGCTATCTGTGCTCTGCCCACCAAAAGTATCGAAACCCGGTTTCTAGCGTTGTAAGTCCGCAGACATACCGCTGTGCTACTTGGGGAACCTAAATTTTTTAACGAAATTCTATTTGTACTAGAGTAACGGGAAATGGTCATTTGGTTTAGAACTGCACAAATAGTTTAGCATGGCGAAATTAAATTCAACCATAAAGTCAATAGTGCATATAACAGTACTGCAGACTAAATTGAATTTCTGTTGAAACACTCGAAGAAAGAGTGTAATGGAAGTCTTTTGAATAATCGTTATACATTATTTCCAGCAGAGCGATCAGCAGATACCGAGGATCTAGATGTTTTATTATCGTAGCGCAACACTAAACTTGTATCTCGACCCAGTTAATCAAAGCTTTCCAAAAGTAGAATCCGAAGATGACTGAAGCATAACTCTTGGATATATTTTCACATACCTTTTCAGATTGTGAGTCACCTTCATTAAAAATATGAGACCAATTTGGACTCTCAATGGTAGCGACATCGTTATGTGGCTCAGTGGTAAGTGTGAAGCCTTATAACGCTAAAACCTGGTTTCGATATTCCTGGTGGTACAGCTTGTGTACTTTTGCGCTTAATTGCAAATAAACAATGACGTCATAATATTAATAGGCTACTGATTCACAACCCAAAATACATAGTAAACTATAGTTTTAAACCCTACATGAATGTTGCTGAATCATGTAGCCACTATCAGATTATGAAATTGTGTAGCTTTTGATGAAATTTGTGATAAGATTCAATAAAGATATTTATATAAAAAAAATTAATTTTACAAAAATGATCACAAAACTATGAAACTATTTAATTTACTTTCGACCAACACTAATTTCCTCCACGATAGTCCTAGAAGTTTCGCCACGTTTTGAGCAAGTATGTTTTAAGCAGTATTTATGTGACGGCGCTATGAAAAATCCCCATAATTTCAGTCTTTATCCGCGAGGCGGTTGAACATATATGTTTTAAGTAGTATTTATGTGACGACACTATAAAAAAATGTCCATTCTTTCAGGTCTAATTCACAAAGAAGTGAACATGTTCGAGCCGAAACTAAGACAGATCTGCGCAGGATTGACAGAACAGGCCCAGAATGTGCGGTCAAAGATGCGTTTAACCATCAAGGATCTGGAAATGTTGGGAATTTGTAGATGATTGAAATCAGATTTGTTACATTAGTAAAAGATCACTAGATCAAGTTATTGTCTCGGAACGTGTGTCGTGTTTTTGCAGGAAGGACATTTCTTTATGGTTGTGCATAAGTATTGTTTTCCAGAAAATTATGTAAAACTAATTGACGATTTCACCATTAGAAGAACTTTAAAATTTGCCTCCTGCTTGATGTGAGGTTTTACACAAATCTCGATGTTACTTGCATCTTAACTCATAAAATGTGACTGATTCGTAGATATTTTCAAACACGAAATCAAATTTCATTTGTTTGTTTTTAATTACGATTAAAAATATAATGAGCAATAAGATATATTTATTTTTCGGTAAGGACAAATTCGACAAAACTGTATTAATATTTAAATTATCGGGTCGTGAAAATATAAACAAAACCTATACAAGTGATAATACATAGAAAACCCAAGAATTCTAATGGTGAACTGGTCTACTTAATATGATTTTCTCTGTGTACATTGTGTGGATTGAACTCGTTACTAGCTGTGTGATCTTCGTTTAGGTTACGGATATCTGTTGGTCAGATTTTCACTCCTATAAGTCTTGCCCTAAAATATTCAAGCTATTATCTGCCAACTAGAAATAAAATTCATAGAAATATTGGTAGTTATTTATTGACAAGTACGATATCTGTTTCAATTAAACCCTGATCTACTGAATTTGATTTGGCCAGCACATTCTTTCACTAATTCAGACTTTTGCGTATACAACTTTTTTTTGGGGGGGGGTTACTGTTTTGCTACGCTTACATTCTAATCAAAACACGATTTTTCTTTTTCTTCTTTTTATGTGTGTGTTTTCTTATGTCAAAATCACATTTACTCTGCCCCTTTGACAAAAAAAACACACACAAAAAATAACGTGTGTAAACAATATGGAGTATACGTGTCAAAATATGAACTTTTTGATCATAGTAACGATTTAAGCGAAACGCTTTCCGTCAATTATGAGTAATGTTTAATAATGACTGCGTTTCGGGTGAACGTCTTTCGTCAGGCTTGACTGCTTAACAAATAACCGTTACCGAAGTAGTCAAAGCTGACAGCTGCCCTAAACATTACTATGGCAAAAATCCTTTATTTTGACGAAGTCAAATAATTATGTTATTGTATGCATTTTTGTTCTTAACTTTTTTCATTATTATTATTATTATTCAATTTGTATACTTTTTGTATTAATAGTTAATTTTCATTGTTGTTGAGAGCACCTTGTTTTCACGTCACCCGACAACAGGACTAAGAGAATTATTTACAAGTAAACTCGGACTGTCACAACGACAGTCTCCATTGGTTACCAGAGTATATAATTGGAAAATGGCGTGAATATGTATCTATACAATGCGGTTTTATTTTTAGGGCATAAAGTTTTCTTCAAACTTTTTGCAATGAACTTCGAACGCGCCTTAACGGAAGAACGGCTGTTCTAACTGAAAGTAATTCTAATTCATCTAATCGGAATGCTTTATTATTATTATTAAAAAGTCGGAGAATCATCTGTATTTCTGTTTATGACAATGGTTTAAGATCTGAAAACCGCCGTTTTCATGTATCTATTTTTGTTTGAAACTTTGTATTCTCTATAAATTCTAATATGTCAAATTAGACACATTTTTGTATGCGTTAGGTTCAAAAATAATTCTACCGACAACCAAAATCGTATGATTTTTAAAAACTATGATAGCTGTTATTTTTAACAAGTGATCAGTAATCTTCCCTTTTTGTTTTTAAGTTCAGGCTGAAAAATGGATTAATCTTTTTGTAAGTTTGAGTGCCAGAATTCCTCACTGTTAAAATGTATAAATAATTAAGGAACATGGTATTGGTAGTTAGCTTTGTAGCAGAATGATTTTTTTTCTTTAATCTAGTCAAGTGATTTGATGATCGTGATTTATAGTCGTTTACACGTTTTTTCAAAGATTTATCTCTACGTTTACATTAGCTATTTACGTAAGATTTGGATATAGCTTGTTTGTTCGTGTGGATTGAAAGGATTATAAACGTTATCTTAACCACTTGCGTCATCTACCGTTTACTAGCGGAACCACGTAAACAGCGGGGTTAAATTTAATTATATAAGCTGCTTAAGACAATTATATTTAAAACATCTAACTTGAAGTGCTTATTTCGAATGGTTAGAAAACTCATCCAACACAGTAATACTACAGCACTGCGCTCTGGAAGATCGTATTTTCAAACAAAATCTAATTTCGTTTCTTCTTTTTTTATTGTTAACTGAATAACAACCTTTAATAGTTAATAAAATAATGTGCACAATTTTATTTCAATATAAATAATTAACTTTCACTCGGGTAAGACCTTGAAGACAGGTAAACCTAGCAATGAAAGCCTCATATTAAACCTTGATGAAATGCAAATATAGTATTGACAGTTTCTTACTCTAGTGTTTCAAATTTCTAGCCTAAACTTTGAAGATATACAGAATCATCATGTGAAATCTTTTGACTTAAAATGGGAAAACATAAGTCATATATTCGAACTCATAATTCCAGGTGGAATATAAGCCATTATGTTGAGCTCAAAGAAGCGTAAGTCTTAAATTTGAAACCACGTATTATTTAGGTATTTAATGCCATGTATACATGTAAACCAGAATTTTAAAGATATAAATCTAGATCTGATAATTATGCGAAATTGTTAGTTCACCATTCGGAAACAGGCTTTAAAGATACTTTATATATATATATGTATTTATAGACACACACGCACGCACTTGGTATTTAAAGCGTTATTGAATCAAGGTTTTGAAAACACAAACTCTCCTGTTCTCGGTCTTAAATCATGTCAACCTGTACTTGAAGCCTCAAATGTACACCTCAAAAACTCGTAAATCTGCTATTGAAATATATAAAATCTATAAAAAATTAAAGCTGAAAGTTAAATTATCAGCCGTCTGTTAGGAAGACTTATTAACGTGATATTTTAAGTTTCGAATCTCCAAACCTAGCTATTATGGTACTAAAGTCTGAGATTTCAGCCTTGAACCCACTATTTAATAAAGCCTCAATTGAAGACTTGTAAATCAACTGAATTGAAATATGAGATCTAGGTCCTTAAGAAATGTAAATGTTGTAGTTTAAAACTTCAAATCTAGACCTTTAAATCCGGTTTTACAAATCTGGAATCTACATCTTGAATATGTTTAAATTATCAAACTTTTCTGTAACAATATATGAGAACGGATACACGTTACTTTTCCAGAATGAAAATTGAGAAGTTTCAATAAAAAATGTAATAGAAACAGACACATTTCAGGGATAAAAATAGAAACGTTCAATTTCATTGTTATTATTATTATTGGTGAATTGTTATTCTTAAATGAAAATATTCTTGAAGAAAAAAAGACAGTTATTGCCTCTAGTGTTTTGTTGTTTCAAAATATTAAGTTCTAAATATTAAAAACATTTATTTTTTCAGTGTTTGTATTTATAATTGTATACGCTTATTTACTGTTAATTACTAAAACATTTATTTAGATATATTTACGCAGAATCGGCCAGTTTCTTTTTGTTGATTTTGTTATCTTGTTATATGGTTTGATTCTTCTGTTGTTACTAATAATAAATTATCTCGATTATAGATCTATCTGTTGTTTTATTTAATACATGTACAGATCAGTATGTAAGGCATCTATAAAGTTACTTAAAATTAAAGGCCCGGCATGGACAGGTGGTTAGGGCGCTCGACTCGCAATCTGAGGGTTGCGGGTTCGAATCCCCGTCCCACCAAACATGCCCGTCCTCTCAGCCGTGGGGGTGTTATAATGTGACGGTCAATCCCACTATTCGTTGGTAAAAGAGTAGCCCAAGAGTTGGCGGTGGGTGGTAATGATTAGCTGCCTTCCCTCTAGTCTTACACTGCTAAACTTGGGACGGCTAGCGCAGATAGCCCTCGTGTAGCTTTGCGCGAAATTGAAAAACAAACAAACTTAAAATTAATTGTGACAACTAATTCATAACCATAATGTGGTAATTGTGTAAGAATGTATGAATCGTATGGAACCATTCGGCAGTTTTTTTGGGTTTTTTTCTGCTTTCAACGAACTTTGTATCAAACATTTTCCCCTCTGTTGCTCAAAAACAAAATAAAAACTCACAACACACAAAAAGACAAGAACTTAATCTATATCGAATACGTCAAATAAATTTTTCACTGATCATGGAATAACAGAAAAGAAAAGAGGAAAGAAGTGATTGAAGTTGCAACAAGCTTCTTCTTCGTGTACATTTCTTCTGCTATCTAGAACTGTAGCATTGTTTTTGGATTTGGTTAATTATATTATTTTCTAACAACTACAAGTTCATAAGTATATCGAGTAATTGCCCAGTAGTGTTGAAAGTTATTTGTAACTACGGATTCGTATTCTCACATAGTGTGGATTGATATATTTGTCCCCAACCATAATAAAACCTTGTTAGAAGAAAAGTGAGTTGATTGAATGGAGTATCCGGGGCGATCACCAGACTTTTATCCCATCATGTACTATAAATTTCCTGGAGACAGAAATTTCTAATAAGTAGTCGAATATACATTAGGACAGCGTTTCCCAAACTTTTGTCATCCACGCCCCTCCTTTAATAAATATGGTTTCTTGCACAGCCCCCCCCCCTCCTCCTTTTTTTAAACCAGTCAAAAAGCGAGTTAAGTGACGAGATGTAATTTATGGATACACGTTAAAATGCTATATATGTTGTAGTAACGATTAACTATTTTCATCAATAAAAAGTATATTAAAACGCTTAATATTACACTATTAACTCTACCCTAATCGCTCGCCTCCCCCCCCCCAAGAGACTAGTTGCGCCCCCTGGGGTTCTGCCCTACACTTCGGGAAACGTTGCCTTAGGACATTATCATCACTTTTTTTTTCAAAATATACCATCGGTACCAGATTGATCTTGCTTGTCAATGTTAAGACCCTATTGATCAGCCTTTACTTAATTACAGGATTGTTCAGAAATGATAATTAATAAAGGATCACTTATACTACATGGTAAACTAAGGCCGAAGTAATGATCTCTTACGATATTGTAAACTAAGGATCATTTACATTATACTACATGGTAACTAAAGGTTGAATGGGAGGTATGACTAGAAGCCTTATCATGGTAAACCCATACCTTTCGAGCTTCGTTTCCAGGTGGAGATCCCTCTTAATTATGTTTCATGCTGTTGTAGGTCTCTTTCTGGATGGCTTTGTTTGCAGTTAAGCGCAAAGCTATACAATGTACTATCTGCGCTCTGTCCACCACGAATATCTAAACCCAGATTTTAGCGTTGTAAGTCCGCAAACATACCGCTGGATCACTGGGGGGCCCTGGCTCAAGTTAATCCAGATTTCATTGTTTTACAATGCCATTAAATGCAATGAATATTCTCGTCTTACAATTTCCAAGTCCCCAATCTGAACACACATATATTATCTGAGTGTAGTATGAATATTTTATGTACGAAAAGGCTGTTGTACACCTTTACCAAAAGCAATCAGTTTTTGGTGGCGTCACATTAACTACAAACTGTCAGTGTCTAAATGTAGTTCTGGTATATGTTCTTGCACCATAACTTTATACTTACTTGCTGATTTGCATATTTAAAATCATTTTAATATATTATACTCAACCCTTTATATTACTGTACCATTTCAAAATTAGAAGGTTCAATATTTGAAGAAACCATGAATCTCTGAAATTGACTATGAGACTTCAAAATCAGGATAATGACACTGGAAAAGTACACGGCCATCTGGGTCAGCACCGTGTAAATTCTGATGGATTATCTTGACAACTGCATATAGAGTATGTCAATATTTTGAGTGTACATATGTTTAACGTCAAGTAATGATCAAAGGTGTTACAGCAGTAGCGATAATAAACCATAAGAGTGGTGACAATTCTGCTTATGCATGAACACCACAAAAGAATAACCAGAAACTTTGGAAAGAGCAACTGAAACACGCAGAAAAAATTGGGTTCTACGTATCATACAGTAAAATAAAGCATAACTGTAACATTCTGTGAATGTTGCATGGTGTGCACAACATCTGGCACGTGGTATAGTTAGTTGTAACATTTCTTGATTCATAGCTAGCAGTTTAATTAACTAGTAATGCCTAAATTCATGTGCACCAGCTATTTCAGAATGCAGCCAGCTCACGAATTGTTGTGGACACTATAACACATCTGCTCTGGGTGGTGATCTGTATGTCAATTCTACTATGATCTGTACTTCTCCTCTAAACATTAAAAATTTCAGAGAACAATTAAGTGATTGTTGTGACTTGCATGGTATGCTACCATGACATAAGGTATGTGCTCATCTCGTTTGATCCATTCAAGGTTCACAAACTAAGCATGCATCTATCTAACAGTCTTTAACAATAGGGCCTTATCTGTGTCCCGTATTTAGTCAAAGTCAGATATGAAACTCTCTGTTTACATATAGCCATTGTTTGTTAACGTTTGTGTTGAACCTAACGTAATGGCTTCACTCAGAGCGCATAATACACAGCAACATTAAGTAAAATTATAATTGCTTTAGTGTCCCCTAGAAACATATAGGGAACCACAATTGCTGCATCACATCCTACCGCATCTGTGACAGCAGAACTATCAGTAAATACTTATTAAAAACTTGGCTGTCTTTGCTGATCCTTGAAACTGATCAGAAGCAGAGCCAGCCATAATAACTACTGTTAGCAGCCTCTTCTTTGACTCCAGCATACAGTTCAATGTAACCACCTAGATCTGTGTCACTACAGAAACAGCTTTGATTAGAAAAGAAATAACCCTGTAACCATTTGGTGCTGCATATATTTGCTAGATAGCCCTTTAATTAACTTGTCGATAAGTGCTCCCTTATGTTCCACGGGTGCATTGCTCAGAAAAACATTTCCACGCTGTCTCCCAGGTTGTCTAATAGGTCAAGTTCTCATAGATGCATGCTTTCATTCACTGAACTAAGCCTAATATATAAAGTTTACTCAGTTTTCTACTGGGTTGAATCTGTGGCACATCAGAGTCAACCATGTTTCAGTTATTGGTTTATCATTATCTAAGTGCTCATGAATATTAATAATTGAAGCATCCAAACTGAGCATCAGACATGGCATTACCTCTCCATGAGCACAACTATTCCAGGAGACAACTTACTTGAAACATTTGAGGAAATGGACCAACATTTTTTTCATCCCTTTAAACTTCAATACATTAATGTAATTTACACCAACACCATTGAGAAACAGCAGTGCAGCAACTGACCTGCTGTTAATATGTCCACTACTGTGTGGCTGAAATATCATCAATGATTGAGAGAGACCCTTCTCATCTTCCATGTGTCTAGAAACATGCATATCCTGAACTCATATCCTTTGGTGAGGTCAACAGTAGACTGATGTGGATGAGTACACAATGTCATTGTATTCTGCTTTCACGTTAGCTGTGGGATGTTGTACCAAGAAGTTTATTGTATCTTGCCAGCCTGCCCTGAGAATCTAGTAGATCACTGTAATATGTTAATTTCTCCATCTGATAGTGCCATGACTCTTCCTGGTAGACTCCATCCACCAAATTTCGTGATACCCTCTGGTGACTCTGACCAGTACTTGGTGATGTCTGCTTGTCCCTGTCATTGAATGCTCAGGTGTCTGACAGAGACACTACATCTCTCATGATTCGAATATTGGCCATTGCTATCCATACCTTGCTGCCTATGCTTCTACACACGAGAGATGGTCAGTAGGAGTCGAGTTGTTGCACCTGCTGATGTTTCCCATAACCATTTTTCATTCTCTTGGTCCTGAGTAGGCATAAAAGTGCAAGCATAGTTCTTGCCATGGCTGGCCAAAGCCATTGATCCAGGAAAGGGTCTGTTCTAGTCCTCATTAAACTCTCAGATCAGGTCCTCGCCCCAACCACAGCTCCCGTTTTTACATTATAAGTTCAACAGAATATTAGTAAATAAGTTCCATAGTTATAGCGTACAAATGTAGCAGCAAACATAATCAAATGGAACAAAGAGGTACGTTCAGAATAAACCTCCAAAACGAATTCTTGAGCAATGCACTAAAATGATAACTTAACGATTTAGTCTGTTGTATTCACTGGTAAAAATGAAACAAACGGGTAATTTCTAGTTATTACAACAATCAGATAATTGTGTATATATCACAATTTCAAGTCAGATCTACGTCCGAGTGTGGTATCCCACAATACTAGCTACTTACATCAGTGATCATTTTAATTATACATAATCAACGTGAGTTAATTCTCAACTCGTACTAACACCCCGACACTTGGATAAGGTCCATACCCCAGGAGAGATGACACACAAACATGGTCAAGTGAGTATAAGTTCCGTGACATGACCATTTATTATGGTGTGTAACCTTAGTCTGATGCAAATATTAAAACATTTTTACGATTGTTTACATCCTGTTCAGAATGATGTTAAATAAATGCAGAATACGCACACGAGAAAGTTGAAAGAGTTTATTTGTTTCAGAAGTTTTGTGAAAAAGAGTTATTTGTGCATAGCCATCCCTAATTTTGAACAAATAGAGTATTATCTCTAACTTAATTTTATGGTGTTTGTTTTATTATAATGACAATTCTGCACTGTTAGCTTAGTATATGGATTGAGGATTAACAAAAGTCTCTTGGGTTGGCCCAACCTCGCAAGATATTATTGGGTTTACGACCGGAAATATGATTAATAGTGAGGATACCCAAGAGATGGAGCAATACATTCTAATTACTATAAGTAATGTAGTTTAATCATTATATTAATTAGCTATGTTCATTACTAGGTGCATATGTTTATTCTGATCTATGTAGGTAGGTAGCTTTGATCAGAAGTTAATATTAATTACTACTCTGATGTTATCCTCTTAAACTCGCTCTCGTCTCAAGAAACTAGGTTGTTGTTTATACAAATCTCCTGTTTTATAATTAGGGCAATACATATTACTGATAACGGCTTGGGTGCCGTATAGTCACAAAAAGACCGCACTGTTTATTCAGATACCGCGATGACTGTAAGTGTGTTAGTGGATCCCTGTGCTCAGATTAATGGTCTGGCACTGGTAATGTGACTGGTTCTAACGGTGGTCCAAATCTTTCAAACTATTAATAGTCATCATCCACGTGACTTAAAATTTCGTAACTTGTAACCACATAATATACAATAACACACTCACAAAGAAATATTTGCGGTAATTAATGATTGTCTTCGGGAATTGCATTGTAGCGCTATAAACATGTTGTATATTTGGCTAGTTGCAAGCAATGCAGAATTCAATACGTAGACGAAACGTTGCAATTGTTGAGAAGTAGAATGAACAGTCATAGTTCCTCTACCAAAAAAAAAAACAAAGTTTTTCCTCTGTGAACACTTTAACTCTCCAGGGCACAGTTTTGAAGATTTCCGCATACAATGTGAGAATTTAAAAAATGTCCACGCTAAACTTTCGGAAAGAGAAAATGAAGACTGTTGGATGAAGACGCTAATTACAATTTACCCCGATAAGCAACGACCGAGTTGAAAAGGAAAGTAGTATTTTTCAAGGTTGCCAAGGGCTTACAAAGTTAAAATGAAGGGTTCGATTCTCTAATGAGGACATAAAAGATGGCCCAGTGTGGCTTTGTATTAAAACAAACAAACTCAAGGTTGACAATTTACAAATACTCTATATTTCAAACGTTCGTTAATTTGACATATTATTATTGGTAATGTACTCTAGAATGTTTGTTGTTGTTTTTTTAACTTAAGCTCAACATATATATGTATATATATGTATATATATATATTTTTTCTTTGTGATATTATAATGCAATTTTCCAAAACATATCGCCCCCCCCAGTGGCACAGCGGTATGTCTGCAGACTTACAACGCTAGAAACCGGGTTTCGATACCCGTGGAGGGCAGAGCACAGATAGCCCATTGTGTCGCTTTGTGCATAACTTCAAACAAACAATTCCCAAACATATCTATAAGAAATACGGCTCCGTATTTTAGCCTTAATCTCCGACGCTGACTTTGGATATACCCATTAATTTTTTTTTTACATACATTAATTAAAACTTTAATTAAAATAGTGGTGATTTTGGCATACCGTCTACAAATAATAAAACTTACAACTTTTGTGTTATTAGTTTCGATTGAGTTGGGCCAGGTGGCTAGGGCGCTCGACTCGTAATCTGAGGGCCGCAGGTTCGAATCTCCGTCCCACAAAACATGCTCGCTCTTTCAGTCGTGGGGGCGTTTTAATCCCACTATTCGTTGGTAAAAGAGTAGCCCAAGAGTGGTGATGACTAGCTGCCTTCTCTCTAGTCTTACACTGCTAAATTAGAATCGGCTAGCGCAGATAGCCCTCGTGTAGCTTTGCGCGAAATTCAAAACAAACAAACAAACCGATTGAGTTAGTGGCCGGGAGGAAGAGGTCTACCTGAACCTGACCCTCCCAGGTCGTAAAGAAAACGACCTAAATCCCGATCCGGAGAAGAGAGAGAGTTAGTGGCATTTCTTCATTGATATCCGATAAGAGAAGTAGGACTTAATCAAACTTTAGCTCACTTCTATCAACTGACTAACCAAAACCCATAAAAGAACCAGAACTTCTTACAGTAATGATCAATTGGAAATGTTAAGCAGTTAGCTATTAGCATAAAACAACTGTCTGCCTTCTTAATCCACGCATTTTATTTCGGTCTCTATATAACGATATGTTTTGGTAATTAGAAAACAACCCCCCCCCCCCCCAAAAAATAGCTTTTAACATGTTTTACGTAGTGATTTCCAATTTTTTACCTCACTCGTAATGAGAAACATATATATTAATGTAATATTTATATAATATCTGAAATATTTTTCATATAAGAAAATAACAGTAAAATAATTATTATATGTATCTATATTTATGCATTTATAAACGCAGTCTATGTGCTGTTCTTAATTGCTTTTTTACACTTTTTGTTGTTGTTTTTCATCTCTGCTATTTTAATTGGTAAATGTTTCTGCTTTCAGGCTTAGAAATTTGACTTTAATCCACTGGGACAGATGTTTATAGATTTTAATCTTTCTTTAGTTCGTCATACTCTTTTTTTTTCCCCCTCAAGACAACGAGCATTAAGGTTGGAGAAAATGTTCATTAGTGCTTCAATTTTTGTGTTGGAAAAAAAAAGTGAATGTTAAGCGTTCACGAAATGCAATTAAAACAGTTACATAGCTTCAGTGGAAACGAGTGTTATTCCTTTATATAAATACAACTTATAATCTACGCGAATATATTTTTTTTAGTTACACAAAATTATCAGGTTTAGTTGTCTAAATACACAGACTTATCTTGAGCTAACAGTTTGTTCTATTCTACCAAACAATGAACCTATTTTATCATTTGAAATTCTACACTGGCACTGTTGTCTCAGAAGTAGAGTAGACACATTTTCAAAGCACCCAGCTCTATTTTTAGACATAATATTCTTCGAATTTTTTTAGTTACTAGTTTTCTCTCTCTCTCTCAATCTAGGTGTATTATTTTAAATTACTAATTTTTTTACAACTCTGTCATTCCTATCTCTAGTGCGCCCCAGTGGCACAGCGGTATGTCTGCGGACTTACAACGCTAGAATCCGGGTTTCGATACCCGTGATGGGCAGAGCACAGATAGCCCATTGTGTAGCATTGTGCTTAATTACAAACAAACCTATCTCTAGCTCCTTCTGGTGTCATGTATGAATTAGGTTTATAAATGTCCTTAGCAACCATCGTAAGATTAGCTCAAGAACGATCTTTCGACACATTTTGCCTTCATCACCTAAGAAAGAAAATATGTAAAGATAAATTAAACCTATCGCTTCATATAACTTGGCAAAAGCAGGATATTTTATCAAGATCAACGGTTGTGTTTTATCGGGTCTTCTCGTACGAGTGTTTTGCGTTTCACACCACATTAAGTGCGCTTCATTCATTCTTAATATCCATATCGTTTCTAGTAATGAAAAGCAGTTTTTGTTATAACAGCTTAGTGACAAGCTGGTGTAGATTTTTTGTGAAAAAAAGAAACGTCTAAATCGAAGGAGAAACGATCACTGAGGATTTTTAAGGAACAGAATTGTACATCATATATTGAGTCTTCTTTTACTCGCCACAGTCAACACACGAATGCATAGGATTGTATAGCATTGATGGTACTAATATAGTTTTCTGAATTATTCGGCAGATATGCTGTTTAAAATATTAAACCAATTTATCAATAGATTCGCCAATTTTCATTGAGTTATACGGTTTCCAGGAATTTCACTCTTCGTCAGTAATCCTGGTTTAAGGTAAATCGAAATAACAAGTCTAGGCTTGTTATAGGCCACATATTCTTCAAATCGTACCTAAATATACGTCCATGGTGGTGAGTAAAATATATCTGAAAACATCTTGTACACAACATACACTCCACCACTATAAGAAACCTTGTCTTATTACTTTTATTTGCCCTTATCCAGTATTACTGATGAGGGATGGAATTCCTCTAAACTGTATGACTCAATGACAAATGGTGAATCTAATGATAGAATAGGCTTCAAGTTGATTTTTTTTAGTAAAATCATACATCATTTCAAATTGGCACACTGGAAACAGTCCATTCTGGTCCATTTACGATACACATACTGCTTGCTGTTGCCATAGCTCCCGTGCATAAATTCTTTCACTTGAAGAGAACAATTTCTACATATGTCTAAAAAGTTTACCAATGTACTCAATTTCAGATGATACTAATTTTATTTGACTGATACCCTGTTGGTCGAAACGCTGACGCTTAAAAACAACAGGTTTGGGGTAATAGGTCGCCGGTCTTTGACTGACTACTTATCGTTACTGATTGCCATTTGATTTGATTTCTCACGAGATCTTGCAACTTTCTTTTGATGACGTCAGAAATCCCCGATCACGTTACATCAGACCGGTTGTGTGTGTGTAGAGGATCGAAACATGTGGATGCCACTTTACACTTTTATTTACCGTTGTGAAAAGTGTCTTGTTTCTGAAAGTAACAATAACCTAAGCTACGGTTTGTTATTTTGACGGCCGATTTTGATGGTCTAATAGATAAACTACTTGGGCTGCGTATCAGAAGGTCCTACGCTCAAGGTACGATATGGATTAAAAGTATAAGTAACAGGCTCTTTTGAGACGAATATTATTTGAAATGATAAACCGAAAATCTACACTTCCAGTAAAAGGATTTTGTTATAATCCGACATAGTAAACCAAACATCTGGACTTCTAGCAGTAGGGTTAGACAAATCTCTCTCCAACGTAATAAGCCTAGCACTTGGACTTCTATCAAGACGTTCTTGTTAGACAAATCTCACTCCAACTTAATAAACCAAACATCTAAACTTCTAGCAGTAGGTTATTGTAAGAGAAATCTCACTCCTACATAGTAAACCGAATATCCAGACTCCTAGCAGTAGGTTCTTGTCAGGCAAATCTCACTCCAACATATAATATCGAATATATAGACTTCTAGCAGTAGGTTCGTTTTAAACAAATCTCACTCCAACATAGAAAACCGAATATCTATACTTTTCCCAACAGGTTTTTGTTAGACAAATCTCACTCCAACACAGTAAGCCTAGCACCTGAACTTCTAACAGTGGGTTCTTGTAAGATAAATCTCACTCCAACACAGTAAGCCTAGCACCTGAACTTCTAGCAACAGGTTCTTGTAAGAGAATTATCACTCCAACATAGTAACTCGAATATCTAGACTCCAAGCAGTAGGTTCTTGTCAGACAAATCTCAATCCAACATAGTAACTCGAATATCTAGACTCCAAGCAGTAGGTTCTTGTCAGACAAATCTCAATCCAACATAGTAACTCGAATATCTAGACTCCAAGCAGTAGGTTCTTGTTAGACAAATCTCAATCCAACATAGTAACTCGAATATCTAGACTCCAAGCAGTAGGTTTTCTTTGGCAACTCTCAATCCGACATTAGACAACTCTCAATCCAACATAGTAAACCGAACACTTGGACTTCTACCAACAGGTTTTTCTTAGACAAATCTTACTTCAATCCAGTAAACCGAACTTATCATACTCCAACATGAGAAACCGAATATCTACTGACAAATCTTTAGGCCTTTGTATGATTGCCAGGGCAAAGCGGATTAAATTTCTGCTGTTTCATTCTAGATATTTATATCTTCAGTGCACCTACAAATATGTGATGTCAAATTAGTGTTCGGCATGCAGAAACTTCAAGAATCACCATAGAAAAAATCCAGCGTTAAAAATAGAACTGCCGAAACGTGTACTCGTATATACTGTTGTCGTTTGAGAACCACCAAATTTATAACTGGCATATCTGGCAATGCATAAAACGAATACAACAAACTTATAAGCCCGTACTTCCAAATTCAAATACGTCAGACCCCGGTGGGTCAGCGGTAATTTTACGAACTTGCAGCACTAAAATCTAGGGTTCGATTCCTCGCAATGGACATAGGAAATAGCCCAATGGGGCTTTGCTCTAAACCAAACACGCCAGATTCCTTTAAATATCTCCCGATGGGTCAGCGATAAGTTTACACATTTACAACGATAAAATATGGAGTTCGATTCTTCGAGAGAAACAGAGTGTAGATAACCCACTGTGTAGCGTTACGCTAAAACAAAAATGCATAAACTATCAGTCACATAAACAATAGAACCTTTCTACTTTATGTTATAAATAATAATAAAGATAGATTGTTAACATATTTTGGTTTTACTGTAGAAGGACGTCGCTGGATTTGATTTCACGAACACTCTACAATAACTTTCACTTTATGTTTGGCTGTTTGTAACACTGACTAGGAACAAAATATACATTCTGGTCCTAAAGAAGATGGGCTCGGCATGGCCAGGTGGTTAGGGCGCTTGACTCGCAATCTGAGGGTCGCGGGTTCGAATCCTCCGTCCCACCAAACATG
>NW_013665685.1:1169554-1174871 GCF_000517525.1 Limulus polyphemus
CCCTCTAGTCTTTCACTGCTAAATTAGGTATGGCTAGCGCAGATAGCCCTCGTGTAGCTTTGCGCGAAATTCAAAACAAAACAAACATAAAGAAGAGCTTCACATATTCAATTAAACGTTTACACCTATCGGTGCAAGATGAATGTGGCTCCATCATTTTTAAACAGATGGTTTTATACTTCCTTCTTCACATCTGTAAAGTGAGGTAGCTCAGTGGTACTAGTGAGTAAAATAGAAATTACTGTCACGTGGCTAACTAACTCTAATGTTCAGCACTATCAATACTCTTTGGGTCCTTAACCTCTAAAGTTCTAATTAACAGATGTCAATGAGTGATTGACTGTTCTTTAAATTTAAAATTTCTACACAATGGCTATCTGCATTAACCGTCCTAGTCAACAGAGCCAACCAACTTCCATCTTTTGAATTACTTTAATCGAACAGTAGGATGTGACCGTCCTTTATATAACGCCCCTACCGTCCCAAAGTGAGGAGCGTGATTTTGCAGCAACAGAACGCAAATCAAGGACTCTCGGATTCACAGTCCAGCACGTTAACTAGTAAGCCACGCCTGAACCTTTAGCTATACCAATCTCTCCGATGGCAACAGTATATACAATTTTTGTTTCGTTTTGGTCTATAGTTCTTTACTCCCCACTAATAACCTAAAATACTTTAGGCGTTTGAATAATATGTGCAATACCATCACAATTAATTATCCATTATTATTTAACGGACTAACTAGATATTATATATTTATTTCCCCCCACTAAAACTTGAATTTCAGTGAAGAAAATGTGATGTAGAGGCCTAATCTATTCTCTGATTCGCTACTCCCACTGCAGCAGAATAGTTTCTCCGAATTCCCGACCAATCAGCATAACTTGGAAGAACAAGGCAAATAAATAAACAAATAATTTTTCATATAAACTTAATTAGCGCGTTGTCGGCAATGCATATGGCAAATACAGTGTGATTCGAATACTATTATTATACACTCTTCTAATTCTTGAAGATCCCTAAAGGACTATATAAGGAATGTAGTATTTAAAATTATAATAAGCCTAATACTAATGTCTTATGACTAGTATAATTATAATTATGCTTCACCATCTTGTAATATTTTGGTTTGCTTGGAATTTCGTGAAAAGCTACACGAAGGTTATCTGCGCTAGCTATCCCTAATTTAGCAGTAATATAATAGAGAAAAGTTAACTAGTCAACGCCACCCATCGCCAACTCTTAGGCTACTCTTTTTACCAACGAGTAATGGGATTGACCGTAAAGTTATAGCGCCCCACGGTTGAAAGGGCGAGCATGTTCGAAAACGGGGATTCGAACTCGTGATTTTTGGAGCATAAGTTGAGCGCCTTTATCATCAGAACATGGCTGGGCTAGCTTGTAAAAGGCGTTAACACCATAACAATTATTAATATAACAAATAGCTTATTTATCGTGTTTGTTATATTTCAACTGACCTAAAGATCTCTGGATTGAGCGAAATGCGTCTTCGACAATGGATATGGCAAACATAGTGTTGGAAAACTATTTATTTATACACTCTTTTTACTCTTACAAGTATCTTTAATAACTCAGTGAATGTTTTCATACTTTTCTATTTAGTTAAAAAGTCGTTATCAAATGATACACATTTTGATGCACTACGATACCTTGTCAAACACACTTCAATTTGAAGCTATCGAAAAACCATGACCCCAGAAAATAAAATAATACTTAGCTGGTTAATTTTGCGGCTAATTATTTTTATTATTTTTTACACACTTATCGTGACAAACGGTGTGAATCAATTTTCATATGCAAGTCAAAATCCACGAGAAAGCTGCAAAATCATATTTATTCGCTGAAAATTGTAGTAAAATTCTTTCAAGTTTTATACACCAAACTACTGCAAAATATTAAGTTTTATAGATAGAAACAAATCACAAATGTATTAATATTTTTAAACTGCGAATTTTCGGCAGGAGATTTATTTTACTTACACGACTTTAAAAATTACAGTTTTTCAGTAAGGGCAGACAGGTTTTCCTGTTATCAAACTGGCTCCCCCTTTCAAAAAGACGAATTTATAACGGACCAGTCTCATGTCATCATGGTATAAATAACAGCATTTTTTCAAACAATAACCTAGAGATACGTTGAATTGTTAGTGTTTTCAATGGCTGCCGGTACTGCTACTACAACTAAAAACGCCAAAAAACCACCTACTAAAGCTGCTGTAAAAGCTCCAAAACCAGGCTTTGATAAAAAACACAAGAAGAGGAAGAGAAAAGAAAGTTATAAGTATGTTGGGTAGAAATAAGTCTCGAAATTGTTAAGCTTAAAATTATCTAATAGTTTTAACTAATTATACTTGTTAAAACATGATGTATTCTGGGTAAAGATGTACTAAAACAATAATAATCGTAACATTGCAATAGATCAGCTTTTACCAACAATAGGTTTCGATTTATACATTGGTTCGTATTTTCGTTACTGAAAATACCAAAAAATTTACTTGTTTCTTTCAGTACTTATATCTACAAAGTGTTGAAGCAAGTGCATCCTGACACTGGAATATCTAGCAAGGCCATGTCTATTATGAATAGCTTCGTGAACGATATCTTTGAAAGGCTGTCCGCTGAAGCATCTCGCCTTTCACACTATAATAAAAGATCCACTATTACTAGCAGAGAAATTCAAACTGCCGTACGATTACTACTACCTGGTGAGCTAGCAAAACATGCAGTTTCAGAGGGCACTAAAGCTGTAACTAAGTACACAAGCTCTACATCTTGAGTCTTCTTCCTTATTCTTGTTTTGTGATCTAAATATTTTTGTAAGTATTGATACAAATAAAATGTATATTGCATTAAGTGTTAACCTAAATCTGTATAGAAACTATAGTCGCGGGAAAGGAATAATTTATTTTTGATTCAAAAACCTAAGGTTGGATCTGTAAACTAGTTTTACTTAATAAACTCTTGCTGATTCTTTTTTTTTTTAAAAAAACTAGTGTTAGTAACTTAGCACAACATAACTTCTGCATACTTTACAGTAATATATTTCGTGTTTTTTTTTTAAGGAGGAGGGAGTGAAGTAAGAAATTTGTTCAGGTTACTCAAATAATTAGATATGAATCGTTAGCTAAGTTATAAATAAAATCTTTCATTTTAGATTAACTGTAACGTTATTCCTTCGCTGACAGATTCTCTCAAATTACCTGAAAATAATTTAATGTTCAGTCCACGTGATTAGAATAAATTGCTTTTTCTTCCGTTTAATGTTTCTACATAATAACGTTACAAATGACTGAGTAACACAAAACTAAAACTTGTGCAAAATAACTTAAGGCGTTTAAAAACAACAACAATGCAGGTCCAACTGACTACGGCCTGAAAATGTATAATACTGAATTAACTCTACACAATTCGTAACAATCGCGTAGTTATAATATAGCTTCGAATATTCTGTGCTAGAGAATTGTCGCATCCTGAACTTCCTAGACGTGCTAGGACTAGCCTCATTAAAACTCTTGATCTAAATTATCAGTAAAGATCTGCAGCTCCCTCTTGTTAAGTTTTAAATTATTATATTAAATATAGCTGTCAACGATACCTAACACCATATTATTTAAATGATGTGCCAGGTGTCGAGAAGTACTAAAACGTTTTTGTGTAACTTTAACTCTTAAGTTAGTCTAAAATTTTGCAGTAAAGTTTGTATTGAGCAATAACGTCTCAAAGTGTAACCCTAAAAGAATAGCCAGTACCAGTCGGCTGTATACCGCTTCGGTCCGACTACCTTTCACAACGTTTTCTTGCTATTCAGTATGGCGCTTGTATACCTCATAAAATTAAATGTTATTGTCTGAAAAGAAAATAATCTTCATTTCAAACTAACTCTACGAATCCTAGACATCGCAACAACATGACCATTTCTAAGTTCTAACGACCTTGCGTGTAATAATGATACTCGATCGTATTACCTTGAAGTTGAATATAGCCTAGAACCGGGTGTCTTGTATACTTCTAGTCGGGTTACGGCACCTTTTGTACCAACAGGTAAAGAACGGTTAAGTCATGATCAGAATATCTGAGAATAATTCTATTTCTTCATTTCGATTTCTTAAATTAGCATAACTGCTTGAAGTATTTTTCTTCTAACTTTTAGTTTATGTGGTAAGCTGTATGATACGATTCAGAAGACGATGGAATTTGTTTGGCTTTAATTTTATTTTATCAAAATTTTTAATATATATATATATATTAAAAAGTAATGTTCCTATGAAGTACATTTTTTTATTACTATATTTTCCCTGGAATCTTCATACTTCAATAATTTGTTCAACGTTCCGTTGCACTGGTCTTTAATTAGCATGATCACATACGAATGTCACTCGAGCAGGACCACTAACAACGGAGAAAGACAGATACGCCTTCTTAATTTTCGTTATGTAGGGGTATATTCAGATCAATTTTATATGGCTACAAACTCGGATGTTTACAAAAATTTCAACATTTTTGCACCCCCCCTTCATGTTTTTCAAATAATTTTGATAGTTCTTCGCCCTGTACTTCTGTAGTCCTCAACCTCTGTATATAAACGATGACCTCACCGACCCAAAACTAACAAGACGGCAGTTTCTGCGCATGACCAAGTGACTGAGAAATAGACTCTCAACAGAGAATCTGTGTTCCGTTTATGGAGGGGGGGGTAATTCGTGTTGGAGGGAATTCTATGCAAAGCAACCAGTTGTATCCTTCAGTCCTCTTACTGGATAACAAGCTTGTAAGCTAGAATCGTGGAGAACACTTAACAAACAAGACCTAACACCAATCTATCGTTTGTTGTTAATGACTAAGTCAATAAAACATTAAATCAAACGCAATTGAGCCTTTGCATTTTATTCCAATTTATTTAAATCGAATGTGATATTATTATACTGTAGTATGTATACTATAATTACCACATCACTCAGTTTTACATAAATGGTTTGTTTGTTTTGAATTTCGCGCAAAGCTACACGAGGGCTATCTGCGCTATCCGTCCCTAATTTACCAGTAAATAATTAGAGGGAAGGCAGCTATACATCATCACCCACCGCCAATTTTTTACACTATTTTTCTTGCTGATAACATTAAAATGAGTCTTTCATAAACATTTTCAAGGTCGTTTGATAATTGGAGGTTTCGATACCCGTGGGGGGCAGAGCACGGATAGCCCATTGTGTAGCTTTGTGCTTAACTACACACACACACACACACACACACACACACACACACACACACACACACACACTAATAATAATAAGTTAGGT
>NW_013665685.1:1175151-1194110 GCF_000517525.1 Limulus polyphemus
TACTACTACACACACACACACACACACACACACACACACACACACACTAATAATAATAATTAGGGTAAGTTGCTTCTCTGCAACACAGAACTTCTATGGCAACGTCACCTACAAAAATTACCATTATTAAACATTAAATGAATTTTGTACTTGATAATATGCTTATGTAATTTGTCCAATATGTATTCAAACAGATACAGGGAATATCAAGGTGGTTAACTTCAGCTCACCACATGCAGATCTATACGTGTTTGGACTAGAATTTTCAAACCTTACTAGGATAGACTGCGCTAAAGCCTCTCGCATCAGTCGACTTAAATCAAATTATTATGGTTTTCCGATAGAAACAAAGCAAACCATCTAGACTTGTATATCGCAATCATTGATCGCACATTCAACTTTAAAGTTTTCAGTAGAGTTGACACTTTCAACTACGAAGTTATAAACTTTCCATTCACAAATAATAGTATTCTAAACGAGTTATGATACAATGTTTACCAATCTCTGTTTTCTGTTCATCATTACAAGATTTTGTGGACAGAGCTCGTAAATTCCATAGCATTTTTCATAATAGAGGTCTCTCAATGCGAAAATTTAACATAAACTTCTTTCAATTCTTGGTAAAGATTACGGGTTCACAAGTTTTATGGAGTATCGAAATCTCTTAAATTTGTTTGTAATTAAGCTATATGTGCTCTGCCCACCATGGGTATCGAAACTCGATTTCTAGAGTCGTAAGTCCGCAGATGCAATCCCTTAAAACTTCTACGTCTACACTTGGATTTGATTAAAGATTATCTTTGAGTTTTGGTAAGCGAGATATTTGTAGATTAGACGATTCTGTCTTTATGAAGTGAAATCACAGTTACTTGTTCGTTCAAAATTAAAGAAGGCATACTGTTTCTTTGTTTTTGATTCAGAAATATGATTGGTTTGTATATGTCGAACTGTTTCCAGACTCTGCAGATGTTACTGAATGTTTTATCTTGATGTTATTTGTAACCAAGATAGCTAGTATTCCCGAATTTTGTGTTACTGTGTTCAGTTGTTGTTGCATGACGTAATTTTTGCGTTGACAACACAAACCTAGTTCTGGATTTATTTGTCAAGTCAGACATGAATTTAATTATTTATTTAGGTTACTTTTAACTTGTGTCGGAATACAAGTTGGAATAGAAAGGTTACGAATTCTTCAAGGTTACACTGTAAAGTAGTTGACCTAATTTCAGTTACCAGTGTAAGGAGTTTTTGCATGTCTGCCACCTTTCTCGGGCTCGGTCCCAATAGTAACTAGGCAATGGTGGAAAACTCGTGTATGATTACATTCACTGATGAGGGACTATTACCAGGGGCTAGCATGGTCAATGGTATGGTTAAGATATCTGTGCATGCATTGTTCTATATGAATGAATCTATGTGGATTGCACATCCGCTAGTGCTTGGAACAAATGTATTCCGACGTCAAAGTGGCGTGTGCATTTGTTACGAATGGTATATCCATATCCAAATGACTTATTTCCAGAAAGGGCCAGGTGGTTCTAATTAGTCATTTACATTGCTATCGGAGTTTCCAATCATGAGTTCACAAGTTTTGTGAACAGTCTATTGCACTTAATCCAGAACTATTGGGAACCTCCAATGAATGACCTCTGCCCAGTATGTCGTGAAAACGAATGCATCATCAACTGCCTTTACAACTGTTGATGATGTGATATGTGCTGACCACATGAGAAGCAATGGTGATGGTGAAGACGAAGGCCCTGCGAATATGAACCCCACATCAAAAGAGAGAAACACACGCATAGGCCTCTCAAGAGCCCACTCCAACAGACGGACTCCTTCCGGAAGACTGTATATAAACCTTCAACATCACGTGAATTTTGTTATTTCTATTATAACTGTTTTGAATTTCGAAGTTATTTGTATTTACTTTTGTACTTAATTTGATTCTTACTGTGATGTGATGTTTGTATTATAATTTTGATGTATCTTGATTTCATTGTATTATTTTAAGATTAATTTATCTTGATGTATTTTTAATTGTATTTTACTTAATTTTTGCGTTTGAATTATATGAATTTCTTGCGATGTATTTTTGAGTTGTGTTCTATTTAAGTTTTATTTAGTTTCTAGCTGATTGCTGAAGTTTTCGTGTTTCCCTTCTTGGTCTGTAGGGTAGTATCGTGATGACTTGCGTGCCATTTGTAGGATATGATGATTATCACACCTTATAATCTGTATTTTAACTTTCAGTTATTTAATTAAAGGCTGATTTAAAAGGCTGGCTTAAGGAAGACCCTGGACATAAGGTAGGTGGTGTGCGATGATTTAATATCATTTTATATTTTACTCTTCTGCAGTTAGTATGTTTAAGTAAAGTATATTCAGGTAATGTTCTAAATTTTTGTGCAAGTGTTCTGCATGTAGCTTAATATAACGTTGCAATGTCGTAACATGGACTAAACCTTTTATACAGGTTACATGCTGAACTTTGCGTGTATGCATTTCTATATGGACTTTCTCAAAAGTTCGCGTATACAAAAAATTAATGCAGAAACCTGAAAAACTGGCTTAGGATGGTTACACTTGTGTATATATATAGTATAGTGGATGAGATGTAAAATATAAGGCATTGTGGGATATCACGCTAGAACCTCGATCTGACTATAAGAATAGGATGTCCACAGAATTGTTTCTCATTTGACTTTTAACTCTTGCTCTGGTCTTACGTTATTGAAATAACCTCATCTCCAGCCCATCTGAGTCTTTCTTTGTTGCCCATGTTTATAATATCACTATGCATAACGTACATTGTCTGAACCTACGTGTTGTTGATACTTTTGGTTACCTGTTGAATATTAATGTGTTTGAATATCACGTTTGTAAAATGATATACATATACACGGTATTTACTTGAGGTTTGTTTCTATTTTATTGCCACCAAAAACTCCTTACAAAAAACAACACACATGAAGCATCCAAAATTGCAACTGGTTGTAAAAACTTAAATTAAATTATATACAATTAACCACTATATATTAATTAACCTAATATCTTGTCAACTGAAATAAAAAATAATTCTTCCCTTTATCATATTTAATTTAACACTCATTCAACACTCTCCTTCCCTGAAAAGACGGGTCACTTTTAAAGACTGACCTTTTTGGGTGATCTATAACAATGGATCTGGAAAAGCCTCACAGTTTGGAAACAATAATAAATTTTAATTCCCCCTTCTCTAACTGGTTCAGCATGAATCTCCAACAAGGAAAGTCGGGAAGTAGCATTTACACTATACTTTGTCTATTGTAAGACACTGGCAAAGACGTTTTTCGCTGAATTCCAGAGCATGAAGTTGGCTGGATTACATCATTGTTTTAGCTGATGCGTTATTTAGTTTTCAAGCAAAATACTTTAAGTTAGGCGTTGATTAACGCATGAGACAGTTTAGGGTAGAAGTTATGTGTGTCGAAATATCACGGTCAGACTTCTAATAAAGTTATCAGTTTATCCTAAACAATATCACTTTAACGCTTCAAATGTTGAAATCCATCCGTTCTGATAAGTATTATTTTAACACCTCGAATGTTCAAGACCAGCCGTTCTGATAAACAACAATAATAACATTATTTTAACACTTTGAATGTTGAAACACATCCGTTCCGATAAGCAACAATAACGTTATTTTAACACTTCGAATGTTGAAACACATCCGTTCCGATAAGCAACAATAACATTATTTTAACACTTTGAATGTTGAAACCCAGCCGTTCTGATAAGCAACGATAATAACATTATTTTAACACTTTGAATGTTGAAACCCAACCGTTCTGATAAGCAACGATAATAACATTATTTTAACACTTTGAATGTTGAAACCCAGCCGTTCTGATAAGCAACAATAATAACATTATTTTAAAACTTCGAATGTTGAAACCCAGCCGTTCTGATAAGCAACGATAATAACATTATTTTAAAAATTCGAATGTTGAAACCCAGCCGTTTCGGTAAACAATAATAATAACATTATTTTAACTCTTTGAATGTTGAAACCAAGCCGTTCCGATAAGCAACAATAATAACATTATTTTAAAACTTCGAATGTTGAAACCCAGCCGTTCTGATAAGCAACAATAATAACATTATTTTAAAACTTCGAATGGTGAAGACCAGCCGTTTGGATAAGCAACAATAATAATATCATTTAAACATTTTGAACGTTGAAACCCAGCCATTCTGATAAGCAACAATAATAACATTATCTTAACACTTTCAGTGTTGAAACTTAGCCGTTCTGATAAGCTCATGTTTTTGCTTAATATATACTGCTTAATATATGTTTCGTTCGTTTTTAAACAGAGGCATATTACACTTCATATTAGTGTACATTCTATCCATATTATCGAAATAAAGGGCGCGGGTTTGCTGTGGTAGAGCTTTGGATTTCGAAGTTTGCGAGTCGTTCGAATCCGTGCAAAAGCACAAAATATTCCATGTACTTTAAGCTGTGGGTGCGAGTGGCATTGAATCCTTTAGCCGTTGACTTTGATACTTTAACAAAGGTCCATTTAAAAGCAGTGTATCAGCTTGAGTTTAAATATGTAATTTCTGACCACAGTTTGGCAAACCTAGACAATTGGAAAATGAATACATGTATCTTAATTAATTGAAGTATGTTTGATTCTTTACACTGTAGGCCAAGAGTGAACAGGTCATAAACAGTAATTTAAAAACTTTCATTTTTAAGAAATATATGCTAGTGTAGAATCGAATTAACCAGTGGATATGAAGTACCTCACACTTCAAATTTGGAAGGCCACTTTACTAGGACCTACCACAGATACAGTACACTGCATTTGTTTGCATACGTTATGTATCAGATGATTGCTTTAACCTTGCAAATAAGGAGACGTAGTCGTATCGTGATTAGTCTGCAAAGAAACTGGTAACAGCAAGGATCTCAGGCTTTCGAGGGTGATTGTTATCAATACCGTTTGCTTGACCAACTGTTTAAAGATGTCTTTCATCAAAGTCTATCAACAGTGATGATCAAAAAATTATGCCTGCAGCTAGGTTGCTAACTGCTTATCACAACCTAAGACAAAAATAAAATAAAAAAGGACAATAATCTGCTTGTAAAGTTTAAAAAGACATTAGACCTTGTCTCATCTGTCCAATTTCTTCAACACTGAGGATTCGATTATCTCCATACAAAGGACACCATAAAAGATTACCATATAGTAGTCGAAAACTGCTCAACTCAGATGTAAATAGGAAGGCATGTAGCGCTTAGAGTGTATTCGGTAGACATTGAATGTGGTGTAGTCTGAAGAGATCAGTTTCACTTTCTTCTGAACTTCTCTATGTATCTATTATCCCAGCAGCGCAAGCTGCTAGAAATAGTGTCAAGATGTGGTTAGCTTGTTTGGCTGCGGTTTACACCGTAATACCGCTAAATACATTTTGTACTTTCAGCTGAAGGTGCGTTACAAAAGTGACAGTTAATCCCATTAGTCGGTTCAAAGTTGAATAAAATCAGTGTGGTGGCGATGGCTGCTGACCAGCTGCCTTCCCCCTGGTGTGACCTGACCGCTTAACCTATGTGCGCATAACGTGCCATTCGGGTTAAGAATACCGATACCAAAATATCTAAACCTTTAATGCTATTGGAATTATTTTTGTCTATTAAAAATTTATTGGAATTGTCTTTGTTTATGAGAACGTTTTTGTCTATTGCAATCATCCTTTTATATAAAATTTTCAGCAACTATTGAATTTATTTTTGTTCAAAGAAAACTCTCCTGTCACTTATAATTAGTATTGTCTATCGATTTTTATAGGGATTAGAATTATCCTCAGTTCTAAATATGTTCTGGTGTACTAGAATTATATGTTGCCTCAAGAAAACTTTCTTGTTCTCTATTGAAATATCTCCTTGTTTATCAAAATGTTCCTTGTTACCTAAATAATCCCTATCTAATAGAAATATTCCTGATTATCGTAAATATTATCGTAATCAGAATACTTCATATTCCTGAGTATTGGAAAACTTTCTGTTTATTATAAACCTAACTTTTAGAAGTAGTACTTTTCCGTGAAGGTTCTGACTTCCCAATGCCACTGTGGTTACATCACGTAGCATGTAATGATGTATTATTATTATTTACATCACATGAAAAACTCCCTTGTCACGTAGAAGATACTGAAGTTCAAGGGGAGTTTCGTTCACTGATTTCTTGTGAATGGGTGCCAGTTTTTGGATCAAAGAAAACGGACTTGGAACAGAGCATTCTACTTTTCCACCCATCTGAAGAAAAGGGAGGATAGACAACGTGTTTTGAGGCATGACGGAAGTGTCTCACCCTTCCCTCGAACAAACCAGCAAGGTTTTCGTAGGATGTGTATTTTTAGGTGTGGTGTCCGAACCGGAATTAAACTTGGAAGAGCCGATCTACCTCGGTAAGATAACTACCTTAAAAAAAAAAGCCAACTCCTATCTATTCACACAAAAGTTAATGCATACTTTACTCAACAACACTCGAATGTTTATTCAAAACACTGAGTATTTATTTCTTTTCGGGGTAAGCCTGGCAAGGCCAAGTGGTTAGGATACTCGGCTAGTAACCTGAGGGTCGCGGGTTCGAATCCCGTCACGAAACATGCTCGCCCTTTCAGCCATGGGGGCGTTATAATGTTATGGCTAATCCCACTTTTCAATGATAGAAGAGCAGTCCAAGAGTTGGCGGTAGATGGTGTTGACTAGCTGCCTTCCCTTTAGTCTATCACTTCAAAATTAGGGATGGCTAGCACAGATAACCATCGAGTAGCTTTGCGCGAAATTCAACAAACAAACAAAATCTTTTTGGTGTTAAACTTATTAATCAAATTAAAATATACTGAAGAGCGGAGAAAATGCGTCAAAAGTTTGATACATGTACATGACGTCATAAAAGTCGAGTCCCAGACCGAAAAAAGCTTCAGTCAGCCATGGACTTACTGATTACAAGACTTAATCATCTCTAAATCTAAAGGTAATCATACAAACCATAGGTAAACATCTACAAAATCAACTATAGTGATAAGTAGACGATTCTAGCTCATTAATCAAATTTTCCATCCGAGTGTATTTATGTTTTAAGATTGAGTAGAAGTATTGTGAATATGTTTTCCTGTTTTTAGTATTTTTGTCAATTATGTGATTCAAGTACTTTATCGCCATATTGGATAACTGGGGATATTTATGATGACACAAAAAGATCTAAGTTTTAAACTTTATTGTCATTAAACCAGTATTCATATCATTGGTTTCGATGCAAATCAAGAGCCCTATCTTACAACTTCAGAAATATTTTAATTTATGAATATTTCCTCGTCCTTTGTCAACAAATTCCCTCGGCTTTAATCGTGTGTAGAAATACGAAAGTTTTAGCAAAATTTTAAACTAAACCTATGTTTTGTACCTTTTTTTTTTAATGTTTTCTTTGAAAAAAAATGTAACAGAGACGCACCTGAATGTTTTAACAAAACATGGCGAGTAACAGCCTCTTTACTACGTTTCACGTAATAAGCCCCTTACAGGTAACAAAAACGAGGTTCACGAGGTTCTATTTTCTGAGATGCAATGACCCACTTTTCTATATTTTCTAGTTCCTTGACACCTTCGAGCTCATCTTGTTTGTTTGTTGTTAGTTTTTTTTCAGTTGCACAACCACGTAGTGACATGTAGAATTTTAATTACTTACATTTCCGCCAGATGGAGTATGCCCTTTGGGTACACATGTGGTTGCTTGAGGAATTTCTTCATTACACATATGGTCTTACGTAAGACGTTTCACACGATTCTCATCCTTAATGACCTTCTATTGGTATACATGGCAGGGAATAGAGAATAATGCACAGTTTCATCTTGTGCGCTACGCCGAGAACGACGCGTGATTCATTAGCATCTGAAAATAAACGATTTTTTGAAGTCGTAACTTAGACTCTACAGTTAAATGAAGTATGAACATAGTAAAGTATTATGGGTAGTATTGTATTAAACAAAGTATAAATCCTCCAATCAAGAAAGCAGAACTGAATGTGCGCTGGTTTTGGGTCTAGTCTATAATTCTCTGTCTTTCCTGTAAGTTCGGTGTTAAAGATTTCTCGTGAGCGCCAGTAATAGTTGTCGTTCTGGTGGGGTTACATTCAGGGAGGTACTACGAAGAAACGCTAGAGCATGAAGTGGAACATCCACTGTGTCATATTATAACTTGACAGTGGTGTCCCTTCAAGCAGAGCGGGGTCGCCATTCTACCAAGCGGCAAGTTACTTAAAGTTAGTATTCAGACGAGTTCAGGTCCAATCAGTAAAATAGTATAATATTAATACCAAGTAAAAGGTCTGGATGTTAAACCGAAGCTTCGACTTGAAGAATGAACGCTTTCCGTGATATTTTGTTATCCATCTACGTATAAAAAAAACCCTAATGTATCATTACGATGACAAAGCGCAAGTATAGATTTCTGGTATTGTGACTAAACTCAGCACGTTGATGAGAAACCATTGTGTCGTCACTTTCACCTTTATGTGTCACATTCCATGAAGTCTGTTTCTTTTTAAATCGCCCATAGTGTTTCCAGACGTTACGAGGTAGCAGGTGATGGCGAAAAATGGCTAATTTATTCTCGAGGATTATTATTAGTACACTTCTGTATGTCCACACATTACTTCTTTTAGAAGGTAAGTAAAACTCTCTTAGCAACAGCTTTATTATAGCCAATTGGGTTAGTGTCAGAACACGAACTAGGTACAAGTACATATCATGAAACATAGTGTGAAATATTATTGAGCTAGTGTCGGAACACGAACTAGGTATAAGTACATATAATGAAACATAGTGTGAAATATTACTTGAGGTAGTGTCGGAACACGAACTAGGTATAAGTACATATCATGAAACATAGTGTGAAATATTACTTGAGGTAGTGTCGGAACACGAACTAGGGATAAGTACATATAATGAAACATAGTGTGAAATATTACTTGAGCTAGTGTCGGAACACGAACTAAGGATAAACACACATTATGAAACATAGTGTGAAATATTACTTGGGACAGTTGTGAACGTGTACTAGGTATAATTACATATAATGAAACAGTGTGAAATTACTTGATACAGTGTCGGAACACTTACTAGGTACATATAATGATAGATAGTGTGAATATACTAGTCTCGGAACACGTATTGCATGTATATTTATATCAATGATAAGTGTTTAAGATTATCACTAATTAAAGTTGGATTACAATCAAATAACATAATAACGTTAGAATCAGACTGATTTTAATTTTACAAAAAAAAAAAAAGGAAACTGCCATTTTAACTACAATAAGTTAAAAATCAGACTGCTTAACTACAATTTAATCATGATAATATAGAATAAGACTGCTAAACATTAAATAAGTCAGTGTTAGATTGCTTACTAAGTCAAGAGACGATTATTAGTATTTCTAACTTCAATTTACATCGACATCATATTATTATGTTAGGTATATGTTGATATCTTATTCTTAGAATCAGCTTAAAGTAATGTCAAATTGATAAGCATGGTTTACATTGCGATAGTATCACTAAATTTGTTTACATTGGTATAGCATTTTAATTTTGTTTCCACATTTATATGGTACTGCTAACTTCAGTTTACATGATTATCATACTTGAAATTTTATTTTACATTAGAAATATGTTCAGTTGTATATTGATATGATGTTTTTTAGGTTACATTAGGATTATATTGTTGTAACGTGCTCCATTATTGGGCAGATATTTTTGGATTAATTGGTAAAAAATAGTGTGAAAAAGAGCGATGGGCACAGCACAGATAGCCCAGTGTGTAGCTTTGCGCTTAACAACAAACCAATCTATTTATAAAGATATTATTACATTATCCCCAGCACTGTGACGGCAGTGTTTACTCCCTGTTTTATTATTTTTTATTTATTGTTTTTTTTTAAGTTTTGATTATAACCTTACAATTTTTGCTACATATTTTTAAAGCCACGAAAACATGTTTATGGTTTCACGGTAGATTCTTTTCATTTGTGACGTTACATTTATTCGTATTTTATTTGCTCTCAAATATCACTTACATAACAGTTTTAGGCCTACTGCTCTCGGTTATGTAATTTATTTATCTTGGTATGCGTGACCCCCCTCGCGGTGGCTCAGCGGCGAGTATGAGGGTTTATTACACTAAAAGTTGGGTTTCCATACTCGCGGTAGGCAGAGCACAGGTAGCCCGTTATGTAACTTTATGATTAAGAACAAACAAACAAGATTTATATACGTACATACTGCTCACACTTTACAAGAATTCAGTATTCAAACATTATGTGGAATAAATCTTGGGACTTTTCCAACAGTCACTGCTTTAATATTTCTGGGGTAATATGGAGAGAAATCTCTTGTAGAAGTGAAAGCACTGTAGACCTTGTTTGTTTGTGTTTAAGTTTATCATTGATAAATAGAAATATCATATTGTTAAATTTTATGTTTTGTATTTTAACATTATATTTATACTTTCTGTATATATAGGTTGGGCGTGGCCTAGTAGTTAGCGTATTGGATTGTAAATCTGAGGATATATGACTCGCGTCCTTCTACAAAGAACATACTCCGCACTTTGGGTCCGTGGGTGCGCTGGAAGACAGAGGATCAAAACCCGTTATTTGTCCACACAAGAGTAGCCTAAGTATTGGCGGGTTATTGTCTTGGCTAGATGCCTCCCCCCCCCCCCCAAGCTATCAATTCAAAACTAGGGATGGTTATGAACAGGAGGTAGCCCCTTAAAAAAATTCCAAACAAATAGAATGTTTACATTCAAATCATGCTGTTAATCTCAGTTTGGTTTACATTAAGGTTATACACACTTTCAGTACGTTATATTAAAACGATTTTGGAGCCTCATCACGTCGTTACAGTCTATGTCATCACGTCTGATCATACTCTATCTGACAATAGCCCTGAAGCATAGATTCCATTGCAAAAGGCTCTGTTGTAAGAGTGTCATGTCCAAAGCACACCATTTCTCCCTGAATGCTTTCCATAATCTATCTAGTGTATGAGGATGACGGTTTCCCAGCGCCTATTTCAACAACCAAATCGCCCAGAACTCCATAGGCACTGCATCCGTCGTCTTGACTGGTATGTCTTTAGATGAAATAGCATGAACACCCGTTTCATTCTCCAAATGGTCGAGGTATGCAACAGATATGTCAGGGAAGCAACTGTGTACACGTGACGTGTGTCATCTTTCCAGATAGAGATCCTTCTTGATCGTGTTGCGTACTGTTGCCTGATATATGTGAATGCTTTTTGCCACTGACCTATGAGTTCAGTAATTCTCACCTGTTACGCGACACCAAACTTTGATTACCATGTCTGAGGTACGGCTTGCTGCATGCCTCATTCTATATGGTCATGGTACCCCAGGTTGACCCATATTCATTTTTTTTTTCCAACGCCATTAAGTACAAACGATATCCCCCTCTTGGAATTACACTGGTATCATTTTCCTGAGTTTAGTTTACATTAAAATAATGTATTATCAGGTTTTTTACATTGATATCATATTCTGAATCTTCATTGGCTTTACGAATGTATTTGTGTCAACTCTTTACATTGATTATATATTGATAAGATCAGTTGACATTACTACCATATTTAAAACTTCTAACATATGATATTTATTTTAATCTTACTTTTACAGTACGATCATACTTCAAAATTCTAACAATACTGATTTCAAATTGTTAAACTCTAATTTCTATTTGTGTAGTATGCTAGTATACTCAGAGGCGTAGGCAAACTTCATAAGTTGTTGGTGCACCAGAAAATTAGCTGCCCTTGATGAGAGAAATAAGTGGATGTCCAGAAACCGTATGGTCATTGGAGGAAGAAAACTTTTAAGGTGTTCTAAAATGAAATTTGTCAACATATTTGTAAATACACCTGTGTTTTTTAACAATAGAATATCAATCAATCCCTCTTGCTCTAACTATCATTGTTCTGTGTCTTTCCCTTTCGGTGTTGCATGTGTTTTTTGGTGAAAAATATCACTGGTAAGTAGAACACAATGTGCAAAAATAATCGGTAAACCTTTCTACTGGTGAGTAAGATGACACCTGAAGGTTATTACCCTCATTACTTTTTTCAGTACAATGACCAAGAGTGAGGTGGATAGCACGTGTGTACTGAAGAGGATAGATGTTCTTATATAATGCTATGATCTCTCACTCTGAGACAGATCTTCGTACAGGTTTTCAACAATCTTATCCTTTTGCTGAAATACAGTGAAGCACTCGTCTCCGTTTTTTCTATTGGTTTGTGAGATAAATGAATATCGTTTTCACTGAAATATAAATATTTTGCCCAGTCTCTTCATTTACTGCTTCTCACTCAAAACCAAGAGAAAAAAAGAGCCTTATTCCATAAAACGTTTCTTGGTAGAAAATGTTATTAGCAGATACTACCAAATCTGTTGAGGAAAACAGTTTACTTGGAAGTACCATAGTGTAAGGTACAGGTAAACATTTTTGTAGCATAACCAAAGAAGTTGTGTTTGGGGATTTTTACTGTTTTTCTCTTGACAAATGAATTTAACTATGCTCTTTTTGTGTTATTAACTATATTTTTTTTTCACAAGTCGAGAGGCTTACATCCAAGAAAAAGAATTTGTCAGTAAAGGTAGACAATTGTCAGAGAGAATAGTTTGATCTTGAAGAAACCATTGATTAGGCATCGGCGTTTAACCGATGTTGCAAAGTTTCGTGGCTTCTTTATTGTTACAGGCACAGACTCAGGAAGGAAAATTTTCCAAATATAGTGTCCTCAGTACTGTCAATTGACTTCTGTTCCTGAGAATTGATCTTAGTGCACAGATGACATAGGTAAGTCAGAATCATCAGAGTAATGTGTTGTCTGTACAAGACTCCTGAGCATTTGCTGACAATGGTATCTCAATACCAACTCTGGTTGATGATGCCACCAGTAACTAGCCAAGAGAGTTTGCAGCTATCACTGGTGGATGACATCCATCAACCCAACCTGTTTCACCAAATGTTGGCAGTTGGGGCACTTGTAAGAGAGGAGGTGTACTGCCAGAGAAACCATGCATTATAGAAGGACCTGTAGCTGTGTAGAGCACATTGATAAGTTGCCCATGATAGCTTATTATTCTGCTGCCCAGGGGCAAGAAAGTTGCATTTATCTAAGATGAGGGTTTTCTCAGCATGTCTGTTACACCATTCCCTTGACATTTCAGATGTCTTAACCTAGTGTTGGCTGACAGCCTGCGGGATGAAGATTTATACCACCCCTGTGAGTGAAGTTAAATAGATTTCTTCCCTGACTATTAAAGTTGCAATCATATAAGATCTGAACTATTTTGGAAGCTCGAAGCATTTCAATCAGGTTGCTGCTTGGAATGGTTGGAATAAGTAGGAAGTAGAGCAATGCTTGATCTTAAGTTCAGATGATCAAGTATTTGAATGAGGAGAAACTTTAGGACAGCTGATGTTTTGACCCCTTGACGAACAGAACTATTCATTAGGACAAGACTGGAAAAAAGGTTCCACTGAGAGACTGGCTATTTATATGATGACCTGAGCCATTTTGATGGGAATGTATACCCCTCAATGCTTTTTGTAGATTGTGGAGACACTCTTCTAGAAAATTCATTGAAGAGCTACCAAGTTAGATGATGAGATATCACTTGGGTCTTGGAGAATTTTCATCCTGGCAGAGTGAGTTTCTGAGGGAACTATGTTTGAAGAGGTAACTTAGAATAAGTTGCAGAAGAAGAAGTCTGAAGTGGCTGTACATCTGCCATAGCGTCTTTATGTGGTGATTGCATCACATCAAGCTCATTGAGGGTAAATCAGCAGTCAACACATACTGACACTGTGGCACAAAACTACTAGATTACAATGAGTGTATAAGGCTTCCCTAACTTTACCATGATGTTTCTGTTACACTTGTGTCAATGATGCTCCACCCATATACCACCTTGAGAAGGAGAAACATAATCCTCTTTGGGTGTGAGCGACTGGGTTATTTCAAACTGAACTGCTTGTATCTTGCTATGCAGTAAAATAAACGAGGTTACCAGTTTCATCCATTGGCATAGCAGGTGCTGGAGAGTCATTAGCAGGCTTTATCTGCTGCTGCTGCTTTGGCTTCAGGAAACTAATAGAACCCAAAGCTGGTCTGGCCACTAGCTCTAGGGAACAGAACACATAGTTTTTGCCAAACATTTTGCTCATCAGTCCGGCTCTCTCAGGGGTAGATGGTACTTAGTACGTGCTGATAAAGTTTCAGAGATAGAATTCCTAATTGTTACAATAACTGCCAGGAAACTATTTAACCTCATTGTGTAACAGGAACTAAGAGTGGAGCACTATTGACCAGTTGAAACTGACTAAATTCTGGCCAATGGGGATAGGTTAGACGTAAATAGTTAGACACACCTCTGACTGCATCTAGGTGAATTGGAATCCTTTCGATGGATTTACTGTGAAAATGGTTAGAAAGTTTGCCTGTACAACAGTTAAACTATGTTTCTAAGAGAAAATCATCCAGTAATAACCACATCAGGTTTAGGAATAGTGGGCCACATGAATGTGTGCTGTAGGGGGCTCCAATACTTCCAAATACACAAGTGGTGTTCCTTGGCATAACACATCTGAAGTGTAGTACATTGTCACTGCATAATGTGATGGTGAAACTAATGTATGAAATGTACTGTTTCTTGTCAAGAAGGCAGATAGTATTAGCTCAAATACTCATCTGTACAGAAGGTAATAAGAGGGCTGTTATGAAATTATGATCAGTTGACCATCCAGCTTCTCTCTGGGATGGTCATCAGCACTATGAGCAAAGTGGAGGTATATGCATCTACTGGTACTGCTAGGGCTGCTTCTGCCATACCACATCAAAAGCAAACATACAGTTGCCAGCATATTTTATGTTGCTAGTTGATGATTGCAAGAGTAATATAGATTCAACAAAGTGACAGAAACTCAGTGATTTGTTGGTTGGATATTCCCATGTGTTTGAGTGAGCAGATGTCTAATTGGGTTAATTGAATGTAACTTGCCATCACACAGATACAGGCAACACAGATCAAATTAAACACTACAGTGCAGACTTCCCTAGGCCTAGGGATATAGCTAATGCTGAATTACAAATGATGTTGTAATACAGAATCATACAGCCTTTGCAAAGTGTGTGCATGTTCATCTCCAGTAGTGGTTGTCAGAAAGAAAGAATACACCAATGTTCTGTGTTGAATTAGATACGTAAACTTGGTGTACTAAGTTGATGCCTTTTCATTCCCATAGACAGACAAATGTCTGGATACATTGGGAGGTGCTCAATGGTTCAGCACTTTAGACATGACATATTAATACTGGCGAGTCAAAATAGAGATGAGAGCAGATCTAAAACTTCTTTCGGTACTTGAGATGGCTTTTGTACGAGTTTCTCGAATTGCCATTTGGCTGGTGTAATGCACTCACCACTTTTAAGAAGCTAATGGAGCTTGAAGGGACTGTAATGGTAAAGATGTGTGGTTTATGTCAATGACGTCTTGAGGTTTTGTTACATGTTTAAGTCTGCTGCTGAAAACTTGAGCTTGGTATTTCAGGAGATAAGAAAAGTAGGTTTGAAGTTCAAATAAAAAAGTGTGCACCCATGCACATGCAAGTTATATTTCACATGTTAGGTAGAGACAGAATTTCTACCCTGCAAAGACTGCAGTGATGCAAGACTGACCTTAATCCCTGACCAAGTAAAAAGTTACCAGTTGCCTTTGATTTTACATTTTATTACCAATGTTTTATGGCCAACTTTTCCAAGATTACTGTGTAATTATCTGCTTTCACTGAAGCTACTTCACAGTTTAGATGGACTGAAGAATGTTACCAAGCACTTCGGTAGATAAAGCATGCTTTAGTGGAATCTTCAGTGCTGGCATATCCATGACAAGATTATGAATTCCTAATGAATACTAATGCCAATGGTAGTAATTGGGGCAGTATTTTTAGAATTGCAGGACAGAGTAGAACGTGTGATCATGTACACTCTTGGTAGTCAATATCTACTAAATGCAGATACTGCACAATGAAGAATGAACTTCGTACAATTTTCATCTTTGTCAAACACTACCACCACTACCTGTTTGATAGAATTTCACCATTTGTATTGACCAAGTGTCAATGAAGTGGCTCATGAAAAATCCAGAAAGGATTATTGCACATTGAATCCAACGTTATAAGAGTATGACTTTGTTTGCACATCAATATACAGGCCTTTAATTTGTGATTATCTCGTAAAGTTAAGTTCCAAGATTTGTCGTGTAAATATTATACAGGGACGAATGTAAACTGCAATTAGGAATGACCAAAGATTGTCTGCAGAGGAAATATGTGTTATGCAAACACAATATTGATTTTTACATCTCTTTTATATAGCAAAGTGAACACTTTATACTCATCTACAATGTTTTAAAACGTTTCATGCATACACATATATGTAGTTTTCACAGTAGAATGTTGGTCAAGGAATATAGTTCCATTTCTGTCGTTCTAGTTACCTATTGTCCTGGATCATTCTCTGTTGGTTTCACATGCACATTCTCGTGGAAAAGATCACTGTATAGTAGGACATACTTTGTAAAACTAGTCAGTGAACTTTGTCATTGGCAAGTCAGGCGACACCTGGAGGATATTACTTCTTTACTATTTGATTGGAATAACCAGGAGCGATGTGGGTATTACAAGCGCATTTAAGGGATGGTATTATAGATATGCCTCTCAATCTGAAACTGATCTTAATACAGGTTTTCAAGAGTCTTTTTCTTTCTGTTGAAATCCATTGGAGAAGTGAAGATTATTTTCATCATGGTTAAACATTGTGTTCAGTATTTTTCTTTAACACAACACAGTCAAACCAGGAGAATACAGAATTACTCCACATAACATTTTCCTGGTCAGATTTCTTGTTATCAGCGGATACTGCTCAATATATTGAGTTTATCTAGAAGTACCACATTTTGTTGATATCGTATCACTAAGCTTCGTTCACTTTAAGGTCAAATATCTGCCTTCTACTGACAAGGTCGTGTGTGGCCTAGTGTTGTGTATCGAAGGTTGCAGGATTCGTGAGTGACAACAAATCCATTTATTCGGTCCAAAGAACCGGCGATGTCTTTGTGGCGGGTGCTGCTGGCTGACTGCCTTTCCTCTAGTTAGTAGCTCAAACTTAGGGAATCTGACCCGGCTGTTTCATCTATGTGCGTATAAAGAGCCATTCAGACTATAAATTCCACTTATGATTATAAAAGTTATTTTCAAGCTTACCTTTTATTTATATTGATGTTATTCTGTTATTTTCACATTACAAACATGTTTCTGACCACTGTTTACGTTAATATCACCTTTTTAAGACTGCTTACAATACCATAATATTTCTAGCTTCTTCTTCTTCGGTTTACATTACGAGGTTACTTCTAGCTTCTTGCTCATTTTATATTATAATGTGGATTGAAGAGTTTAGGTTTTGGTGCTGCCGAATAGGCTTTGCACTCTGAGCTGCGAGCACGTTATAAAAGTGACAGTCTTATTTGTTTTGTTTAGAGTTAAGCACAAAGTTACACAATGTGCTATCTGTGCTCTGCTCACCACGAGTATCGAAATCCGGATTCTAGCGTTGTAACTCTGCAGACATATCGCTGTGCCAACGGGGACGAAGTAACAGTCAATCCCATTATTCTATACAGAGAACCAGACAAAAAAAACTCTTGCTTCTGGTCGGCTGCCTTCCCTCTGGCCAATAATATAAAATTAGAAACGGCTGCGCATAAATCCAGTAGGACACGTGCATATGCTACCGTTCTGGCTGAAAAATCCAATTTATTTATCAATTTGTTAGGCTCTGTTTAAAGTACGATTATATTTCACCGCCTATTTATAATAATATAATGCCCCCCAGTGGCACAGCGGTAAGTCTGCTGACTTACAACGCTAGAAACCGGGTTTCGATACCCGTGGTGGGCAGAGCACAGATAGCCCATTGTGTAGCTTTGTGCTTAATTACAAACAAACAAATAATATAATACCTTCTTAATTTTTTCTTCATTATAATCGTATTTTAACTTGTTGAATTTAGCTACAATATCACAGCATATTGTTGAGTATACACTGATACCACATTGTGTAGTTTACATTTTGATCATACTGGTAATTTTAGTTTACATCGATACCATGTCGTTAAGTTTATACTAGAATCTTATTGCTAAGTTCAGCATACATTGACATCATATTGTTTAGTTTACATCGATAACATATTGCTAAGTTTATATTAAAATCGCATTGCTAAGCTGAATATAAATTGACATCATAGTGTTAAGTGTATTTACTGTTAGTCATATTGTTGATTTCGATTGAGATTAATATAAAATTTTATTGTTGTTTAAGACCCATAACGTAGGTAAATTAATAAAACAATGCATTGTTGCCCGATGAAAGCTCCGGTAAGAGGGCCGTAAGCTCGCAAAAAAAATATTTTAACGTAGAGAAAAGTCCGTTTATAATTCTGCATGTAAAGTTTTATGTTAGTTTTATATTAAAACAAGCGCAATAGCCCGTCAAAGATGACGGGGCAAGTACTACCCCAAACCCACTTACCCCATAGTATACCTAACCTCACATTTCATAGCTAACTGAAATAAATAAATTTTGCGAAATCAAGCTTAACCTACAAAGTAACAGAAAGGTGCAGTCGAGGCAGTCAAACGTCAGTAAATTCCTTTGTGAGCCAATCAAAATTAAAATCATTCATGAAATTAATTCATGCTGTATTTATAGAATAAGTATTAGTAAAAATCAGTTAGATTAACAATTTCTAATATATAGAAAAG
>NW_013665685.1:1195033-1196808 GCF_000517525.1 Limulus polyphemus
AACAACAAAACTGGAAAAATATTTGTTGATTTCTTAATTTAGAGTCCCCGTTGATTAAAGAGGTTAATTTTTTTTTTATTTGCAAGCGTTGGTGATATAACAGAAAACAGATATAACAAGAAACTGTATCGATATTTTGACTTTCATGATAAATTTTATGCATTTAGCTCTAGGCTAGGTGATCCCACACTACATCTTTACTTTGGGCTTATTACACCAACACTCACAACACTTTTAAAGTTTCACGGCACCCCTCCTCATCACAGCCCTCTTGAACTCCCGTCCCTAAAATCGTAATGGGCAGACAGTAATCGAACTATTCTAATTGGATAAATGCATTTCGGCTTTTATGACTCCTTCTACTTCGATAAATCAATAGAAATCAAGCATGACGTGACACATAGTGGACTTATATATAAGTTAGAACCATTCGTTACTCTTTGTTCGTATGTATATATATATATATGTGTGTGTGTGTGTCTATATAATGACGTAATACTAAACGAAAAATGTACGCAACTAAATCTTAGTAAATACTATATTATCAAATACATTACGACATTTAGCAACACTGTTATTCATTCTACCACTTCCCACTTTTCCATCTTACTTTATGAACAGCTATGTAGTTAACATAGCATTCGTAATGATGCGTGTGGTAGGATGTGGGACATTTTCTAATCGTGTTGGTGTTCGATTTACCCACTTCAGGAACGGGTGCGTTCATGAATTTGTAAATAATATTTACATCACCACTATATCGCACGCCCAAAATGATTCTCGAGGCTGTTCCATCGAATAAAGTGTATCGTTTTCTAAAAACATTTTCCAAACACCCGAGCCAGATTTAAACTGGCTATGTTCCAATTTCCTCGTGAATGTTTGTTATCTTTGAGAACCACCCTTGAAAGCCTGTAATGATATTCTCATCGGGTCGAGGTTGCTATTTCAGTTAAGCCTCTTGTTTTACAGTGGTAAGAGTTAAAAATGACATTCAGATAAAGTAAAAATAAAACTCGATCATAAATCACTTGCAACATATTTAGAATGAATAGCAACCTCACATACGATATAATAACAACCAAATGTTACTTTGAATCTCAATATGTATTAATATCAAGTCTACGTATTACTAAGCCATTTGTTGATCAGTTTCATTACTCAGAATTGTTTTATTTTCTTTTTTTTAAAAGCTGTAACTAACAAACTGCCTGGCATAACCTGGTGGTTAGGTCGCTCGATTCGCAATCTGCTGATCACAGGTTCACTGAAAATGCTCGCCCTTTTTGCCTTGGAGGCGTTATTATTTGACAGTTAATCCCACTATTCGTTGATAAAAGATTAGTCCAAGAGTTGGCGGTGGGTGGTGTTGACTAGCTGCCTTCCCTGTAGTCTATCGCTGCTAAATTAGGGACAGCTAGCGCAGACAGCCCTCGAGCAGCTTTGCGTGAAATGTAAAACAAAAAGCTACCTAACAAGCTTTATAATCAAAACAAATAAATAAACTATAAACCAAACACCGTTCGTGGGAATTAGTATAACATGAAAAAAAATCTCGTATGTAGTATCGTTATAGTCACAGTTTATAAAGTATGATATAATTGTATGATGACGTGTATGTTAAACCAAATCGCAACAAGCTGTAAACTTCCTTTATCGACTACAAAACACACTTTAATTGCCACAGCCCCATTCAGTTCCAGGATCCAATTTCTACCACGATCCATCTGTGCAAAACTTAAAAAAAAAAAAAAAAGATTATGTAATAGAGTTAC
>NW_013665685.1:1197805-1208016 GCF_000517525.1 Limulus polyphemus
AACAAACACTAACTTTTAAGTTCGTACCCAACGACCGACCCCTACTTACTACGTTACCGAGGACTACCTAATTTACCTACCACGACTACATCTGTGAACTAAAACTTAAAAAAAAAAAAGATTATGTAATAGAGTTACACAACTTTGATGAATAAGTCAAATTGATTTTATAGTAGAAGTACGTTGAAAGTTATGGTCGATCTTCCAATATTCCGAAAAAGATTTATTTGTTGGTCATAACAGCATTCATATTGTATACATTAAGCTAAAAGTTATCCATTAGTTATTGTTAAATTGGCAATTAGTAATGCTTTCATTCAAAACAGAGAAATATCCAAAACACAGATAATTATCACCAACTTGTATAATATTGCTCTTATAGTTAGTTAACGTAACAAAAATTTATTTGCACAAAAAATATGGTCAAGAAAACTAATCTGGTTACTTGCCTACTGCAATAAGACGTGTTGGTAGGAAGGCATGAACTTTTATCTTGATGGCTGTAAAAAAAGCCATTAAAATAACAAGACCGTTTTGGAAATGGATGTAGCAAATCGTAAATCTGTTCAGGCGTCACCTTTGGTTACTTCAAATAGAGAGGATTTATTATTATTATTATTTTACTTTTAATATAGAGACGAAATGTTGAGAATACCACCATTATATTGGCTTTTATAGATAAAAATATAAATTTTTACCACAACATTACAGAAAGTTTTGTTTACGAGTTCTACTATATCACCAAAAATATATACTCTACAACAATGGTTCTCCAAATTTGGTTTTGCGAGATAGTTTCGTGTGGGTGTGGGTGGGTGTCAGCACATGTAGAAATATTTAAAATTCCCTGACACTGGCCAAAGCAATATTTTCAGCGAAAATTTTCTTTGTTTCAATTGATATGTCTACACATTATTGTTGATGCTTAAGATTTTTTTTTTTAAATTAAGTAAGGTACTCCATATTGACTATTATTTAAAATGTTTTTTAGTTCAATGCTTATTTTACGAAATAATTGGACAGTAGTATTTGTTTTAATTATGTTAGTTACCATAGTGTGGAGCCTAACATTCAAAAATTATAACGCAGATCTAATTTTACATTAGGCACTAAGTTTTTTAATTATTATTCCAAACAGTTAATATTATTCCATGATAGTACGTAGCACAGTACTGAGTCAAGAGTGAATTTAAAGAAGTCTGACACAGCAGCTAATGGGAATGTGTATTTATAGTCTATAATGCTAGCTAGTGATGCCAGATTGTAGGTCGTGCTAATGTTTGTGTTGAGAAGTGTGGGGGGGAGCTTATTTCCGTGACCGAAAGAATTATGTCATGGTAATTTAGAGGTTTGGATAAAACTTCTATAACACACAATGCCGTTTAATGTGCTAATTAACAAACGCGTTTTTTCTTCTTCTTCTTAATAGAAACAACTTACTTACTTCAAACTCCCGGCAATAGGGAGTTTAATAAGTCATGTAACAACATTAACTTTCAATTCTAGTTTTGAAAATCCGACAAAGCGTTTCATTTGTGTGTGTGTGTTTCTAAATTTCACGTCAAACTGAAAGTTCATTTAAACTCTATAACAGTTACTCAAATTACAAAGGCAGTCACGTTGGACTTCAAACGATTTTTTTTATCACGTTCCTGAATAATTCTGTTTAATTAGATCATTTCTATTTATCTTAATTCTGTAAAATATTATTACCCAAAAGGCTTTTCATTCAGTAACCAAGTGGACTTTATTAATTAATGGACAAATTAAAAAGGAATGTGATAAAAACAAATCTTTAATCGAATATGATTTTCATCTTATTTGTTAAGCATAATTAACCACACAGTTTCGCCAGTTTAGATGCTTAGCACCACAATCTTTAAGTTTTGAAATCATATTTTTGCAGTTTCTTATGTCACTAATACGATAAAAAAAAGAACATATGAGTATACGCTACAGAACTAAACACCGTTCAGTCAGAGCTAAAGCCAATATTAAGTAGTCATTAGGTCTCCGCAGAGAGGCATATTGTTTTTCAATTGTTTCTTCTTTCTCTCATTTTCTACCACATACTTTTCAATCGACCGTCATTCCTCCATTTCTGGGCGGATTGATTTGAAACTTTATACTGGTCCAATACGCCCAGACATCTATCTCATTTTTTGGTTTATGTTTTGTTAAGGATTTTATGGGGTCAAAGATCAAACAACCCAAAAATATATATGTTGGGTTCCTGAGCACTCATATTTACAGTAGTAAAGATGAAAATTGGCACAAATATTAATTTTCATGCGTCCAACATATTGACATTCAAAACATTTGGATTTGCCCATTTTGAGTCTTTTTAGTCATAATTTTGGGGGTTTTGGTCAATTACTTGGCGACTTACCCATTTTTAGTGATTATAAAGAGGTCAAGATGCCATAAAAAAGCATAATTTTAGGATTTTTTGACAATTACTCCGCCGTGTTTCAGCCAATTTCCATGGGATTTGGCACAAAGATACTTTTTACAGGTCCCATACACATACGTACAAAAATGTGGGATAAGTTTTTTTATATTTTGTCATTTTAGGGGGCAAAATGTTAATTAAACCCATAATGTTAAGAGTTTTGGTCAATTGCTTAGCCTTGTTTCAACCAATATACATGGCATTTGGTACAAAAATACTTTTCTATAGGCAACATACATTGACAAACAAAAATATTGGACTTTCCCATTTTTCTACGTTTTTCATGATATTTCTGGTGTCAAAATTGGCCATGTTGGGATTGCGTGGAGGAGACATGTTGAATTCGGCCGCGAATGTTAGCCTCCTTATTTGTTTACATGCAACTAGTTGCCTTACATCAAGAAGTTAACAAACTAGATATATTCACGGGTAGCATTTTTGGCAGAGAATATTTTTAAACATCACCTATTAGTCAATAAGTGAACTAATTACATACAAACACTGGTAACATTATAGGCATATACTGTTCTTAAACATTTACGTGACTTCATTTCACAAAAGTAACTTACTGTGAAAACCTATAAAAACAGGAAAAGCTATTGATGTTATAATATTGTATAAAAGAATTGAATCCGTCAATTCAGAAATATAACATTAAATAATATATACTGGATGTATTTCCATAGGGTCACCGAAAGTGTTCTGTTTCAAAAGTAAATAAAACGAAAATTAAGAGAAACAAATATTTTTATTTCTTGCTTTTCAAGTTTATATGTCATGCTGTGTTGTAGCCTACAGACTGCATAATTCTTCTCTTGATTCATGGCATGCGCAAGTTTTACTAACGTCACGACAGTACAATTTGCAACGTTAAACGACCCTTATGTGATGTCATTTTAGTGTCTACTGACTGACTGACAAACTGTACTATATAATGGTGCGAATGGTTAAAACAGGTGATCCCTCCAGGCGGCCTTCGGCCCCCGTTCGGGAAAATAATAAAATTGAAGCAAGTGATCCTAGCCTAATCTCCGTAAGTGAAACGAACACCACAAAACATTTCGTTATTATCGAGAAAAATAATATTTTTTATATCTAGTTATTATAATTAGTAATAATATTTATGTTCAGGCAACATACTTGAATAGTGATGGCAAAACAATTGTAGCTCATGTTTTGTGTAACTCAAATAAAACGTGCAAAAATTCATACCGATACAAACATTCTATTGATTTTTTAAATATGTATATGTATTTGTACTTGAACATTTCCGTCATAATGACTGGACTTGTTTGAGTTGTAGTTAAGAAAAATAATCATTTTAGGTAAGCCTAATTATTCACTTCCGATCGGTAAGCTGTATTTCCCCTTTATGAGTAAGCGAAAAAAACAGTGTTCCTGTTTACTTTCCTTTAAACATGAATGCAATTCATAATACAGCGATTAAAACCTGTCGTATTACCGCCCGGCTACCCTGAAACACGGGTACCAATTACACGCATGTTATCCTCATTTTTCAAGATGAACTGGGTGTTGAATACGTTACAGGAAGCCTTCCCGCTTTCGAAGAAACGATGTTACTTCCTCAATTCTTTATCTACGAGTTCACGTTTATACGACCTTGTTGCACTTCCTGACTGCTGGAAATATTAAGTTTATCTTCAGGCTACTAGCAAAAACTATAACTTGTTTTATGAAATGTATACAAATTCTCTCTTAAAACAAAACAAAATAAGAAACATTTGTTAATAAGCTATATACTACATAATCTGTTTGAAACTTATTAAAATATGCTTTTGCATAAATTTGTAAGCATATTATCGACTCTTGTTTTGGCTACTAAAAAAAAATACCAATTCGTATTGGATGTAATTAGAGAGGCTGATAAAACCTAATTAGTCGAACAATAATATTGAACTAGACGTAACAAATATGTTTTTTGATAACGTTATCTATTTCGTACATGAAACCAAAAGCTCTTTGTTGGAATGTTTTTGGCATACAGAAATATAAGGAAGAGTGGAAAAACCCTTGACTTTTACTGTCTTATGTCTCTAATTTAATCTGCTTGGTAATCACAATTATTGTTCAAAAGGCTAGTCCCGTCATCAGCTGGGTTGTAGACCTGCGGTTCAAATGGCAAGTCCCGTCATCATCCAGGCTGTAGACCTGCGGTTTCAATCGTAACGTCCCGTCATCAGCCGAGCTATAGACCTGCGGTTCAAATCGCAAAGCCCCCGTCATCAGCCGGGCTGTAGACACGCGGCACCAGTGGTAACGTCCCGTCATCAGCCAGGCTATAGACCTGCTATTCCAGTGTCAACGTCCCGTTATCACAGAAGAATAGAATAATAAAATCGCGCTACACACTTTCAGGTCATACGTGCAACATAAAGGTGACAGTCAAATCTCACCATTCGGTCAGACAAGAGCAACTCAAGAGTTGGCGGTTGATGTTGTTGACTTGCTACCTATCAGCTAGTCTTTTAGCTCATAATTGGGGTCCTCCGGCAAGGAGGCATAATTGGGACAGCGGCAAGTCTTCGGATTTACACTGCTAAAATCAGGGGTTCTATTCCCCTCGGTGGACACAGCAGATAGTCCGATGTGGCTTTGCTATTTAAAAAACAGAGAATTAGAGACGGTGAGAACAAACAGCCCTTTTTTCCGAAAACAAACAAACACTCGAGGTCAATTATAGAACCTGCGGGACCACTAGATGGTTTGCTTTTCACTTATTCAGCTGAAATTTCATTACGGTATTATTATTTATTTTTTTTATTAACATCCTCTCAGTTTTATAAAGCACGCGCTTTTTTTTTTTTTTTGAGTGAACTACGTACACTAGAGTTTTCAGCTTCATATGGAGTTTTAAATATAATACTTGAATATCTTGAGAACCTTAAGAAATACATATATTTTTGCATTAAATCAACTTGAACGTTGTATTCATTCCAGTAATTTCCTATTTATATAATTATATGCGGTTGTTCAGTTTATTCTTACAGTATGGGCTAAAGATTTGATATAAAAGTTTGGGAGATAAGTAATATTAACAAAGTAAATTGCTAATATCATGATTGTTGTATTCCGGTTTGAATTTCGCGCAAAGGTACACGGGCGCTAGCCGTCCCTGGCGTGGAATTCTACAAGTAAATTTATTTGTGAGATAGATTTGTTTATTTGTCTGTTTGTTTTTGGACTATCACGCAAAGCTACTCAAAGGCTATCTGTGCTAGCTGTCTCTAGTTTAACAGTGAAAGACCAGAGGGAAGGTAGCTAGTCATAACCACCCACCGCCAACTCTTGGGCTACTCTTTTACCAAAGAATAGTGGGATTGACCGTATATTATAACATCCCACGGCTGAAAGGGCGAGCATATTTGGTGGGACGGGGATTCGAACCCGCGACCCTCAGATTGCGACTCAAGCGCCCTAACTACCTGGCCATGCCGGGCCCTGCTGTATTTCATTCACATACCTTCCTGCATACCACACTCTACGTCCTTTATTTAGCACATGTAACCTCACAAGTGTGGACTTATTTCTAAGTCATACAAAAGCAGTGGCTTCTGATACCTTAACCTTCTAACTCCTAAATATATCTTTTCCAGAACGTTTTAAGGATAAAAAATAGCTACATTTATGAGATTCATTTCTAACTGCTTATTCTCTTAATCTGTTAAGGTTAAATAAACAGAAGACAAGTAACGCATCTTCTGCACGAGTGAGAAGCAGTTTCTTGTCTTCTCTTTCAATCTAGTCTGAAGGCTCCTACCGCTAAAATTCGGATTTCCATACTCGTGTTTGGCACAGCACAGATACCTCATTGTGTAGCGTTGCGCTTAACAATAAACAAAGAACCTCCAATCTATTGATTGCGTTATGAATAGAATCCTGCTTCACGATGCTAATGTTAAGAAATAATGAAATGAAGTCCGAAACTATGTCATATTTGAGCATTGAAGCTATTATTGAAAGAGAGTAGATTCATAAGATTGAAGAGAAAAAAAGGAACACTTTGGGCAGTGCGTTAATGTATTTGTGATTACTGTTATGTATTTTTTGGCATTTTGCCACGACCGCAGGAGTCAAGATAAAGGAACGTGTACATATGAATGACCTGAGTTATTTCAACAGCACTAAGTTTGTGAGTCATGAAACTTCATATATGCATGACTCGTTACATGTTTCCAGGTTGATTCAGTAAAGGCGTAACAGACACGTAGATATGTGTTTGTGTGTGTGTGTATAAGTTAGTTATTCAGCCCCACTTAGAGGTCTTCCCAATATGGATGGAGGCAAAGGGTGTGTGTTTTCGTTTTTACTACTAACTGTCTCTTGATGTCTGGCAATATATCATTTGTCTGTCCGTGTCAACGTGTACAAGAAGGTCCTATGGTAACAAACATTCATTTTTATAATCATTAAAACCGTCGTTCTCCCCTAGCATCACATGTGCATCGTTCCTTTCTCACTTTTCCTATGGTGTTTTTTTTCTTTCTGTGTAGTTGTATCTATCAAGTTTAACTCGGATATTATGAGTCCTTGTTTGTTTAACCCGAGAGACTTATAGCATCTTCATAGGTTTGGTACCTAGAAGAAACTTATCCGAAATTCAGAAACATTGAATATAATTCTAGTAGCTAGAAATTGTCAATTGTACCTTTCAATTTTATATTAACGTAACAGCACGCACTGTGTTTAACGCCTCTTATTCTAAAACCCACGACTTAAAAAACCTAGGACATTGTGGATATATTCGCCTGGAGTTTATCCTTTATGTCAGCTGTTTTGTCGTCACTAGTTAACTCCGACACCGAAGGTCGACGGAGGTTATGTTTTCATCTCTGTGTGTTTGTGTTTGTCAGCAGGATTTCTCAAAAACAGCTGAATGGATTTGATTAAAGTTGCTATACATTTGGAATATGACCCAGTTTAGAAGTGATTTGTTTTTGGAGGGTCAAGGTCACGAAAATCCCTTTCTGTTAACATGGGGACCGAGTTTTCACACTATGTTTGCTCTATAACTCAGCCAAAAATGGTCCGTGATAACGACAGACATACGGAAACATTTTCGTATTTTTTGAGAGCCGTATATGATCAACGCTACGTGGCGGAGGTATGCGCTCTACTTAGTGCTCCTCTAATTTCTTACCCGTGTTTCAAGGATAATTGGAGAGACGGGGCATATCCTAAGCTTTTAGCTTATTATTCCTAACTGGTTTATCGTGATGAATTTGTTCGCCCGTTTACAGTTGATGGTGATTTATTTGGTAGCTTTTTACTTGTTGATGTGTGAATGTGTTACATGAAATGTTATCAGTCGCACTTTTACAAGATATAGTATACATCCCGGGTGTTATTCAATATATCACACACACACATAGTGATTGGTTGTACTTGATACAGTTAATAAGTTTTGAACATATGTGTTAGCTTCATTCCAGAAACTTTTATCGTGTAACCGGATCTATGTTCATTAATGATGTTTTACCTTTTGTTTGAACTCCTCAGCTGTGTATAAACATGGTATTAAACTTTATTTTTAAAATGCCTTGAACTTTTACATAAAGTAAATAACTTACTTTCAGTCAATCACAAAGTTGGCAAGTTACTTCTAGGCTACTCTGTACTGTAGTTTTTTTTGTTGTTTTTTTTTCTATCACAAACAGCGCTTATTGGTCCGTCTGGAAGAGGCTTTCCAACTTCTTCAAACGTACAGTTGTGTAACGTGCACTTACGGTGATGCCAACACAAAACAAATATCTCTCGTGTAAACAATGTATTTCCGCTTAATTACCGTTGACAAGTATATAATAATGACTCACAACAGTCTTGGTTTATCGAATTACGAAGTACCATTACATACCTGGCGCAGAAGAGTGAGTGAGAAAAAAAACGTTTTCCATTTTTCTGTTTGTTACGAACCATCCTGTACTTGTCTGTATCAAGTGGAGTAACATGCGCATAACATGTGCATAAAATCACATTCTTCTATAACATTTTCGCGAGCAGTTTTCGAAACCGTGAAGAATGCGCCGTTCCTTGTGAATAACTCAAGAGTGTATCATATCATCCTCCCTATGTTTTCATATTAAACATATAGATTTAAATGTATTGTACATAATTGTCTATGACCGTTAAAAAATCATTTCTTTTTGTCTTCGTGCATTCAGGTACGCGCTGGCCAGTCCACAGCTCATTCTTTTCAATGGTAATTAACAGCGTAGTTGTGGTGGACTTACCATAGCGCACAAATTATTTTAAAGGAACGATACTTTGTCAATCTAAATTACTTCGTGCCTCTGTGTGTGTGTGCGCGCGCGCTTTAATAACCGCTCTAATGCTATCAAACCGTAGGCATTTGGCACCAGGCACATATCCGACTTTTTCTTTTATCTTTTTTTTCTATGTTTATGCATCGTTTCATTAGAAGCATGAGTCATCTAGCTATCTTTGTAAATATTTCTTTAATCTTAATTATTTCTCTGGTTACATGTAACAGCCACTGAATCTCGCATGGTGTAGAAAATTTTGCCCAATCACTGAAATATAGATCCCTCTTCCCCAGTGACTCAGCGGTAAGCTTGAGGGTTTATAACGTTCAAAATCGGAGTTCGATACACTCGGTGGGCACAGTGCAGATAGCCAATTGTTTATCTTAGCGTTTAAACACAAATAAAAATATATATTTTACAACTACAGTCCACATAAATGAAGCTTCCTGTTGGCCTCCTTATCAAGTTTTGCACGTTTGAATAATAAATATGAATATTTGTTTTAATAGTTTTTTATTTCAATATATTTTGATATTTAATTCTTATTCTCCGTATCGCTAATCGTTTCAAAATGTAAACTAAAATTTACTTTTATTTCATTATTAAAAAAGAAAAGAAACATACTTCATGTGCAACTTAACTGTAGAAGTAGTTTTGATGTAAAATTATTGAATAGACTACTTGTGGACTGAACTGTATAGGTTCGGAGAAGTTGGCTTAGAGAAAAAGGCTTATTGAATTGACTGGTCATGGACTAACTGTACAGGTTCGGAGAAGTGGGCTTGGAAAACAAGGCGTGTTGAATTGATCACTTATGAATTGAATGCAGAGGTGTAGGAGAAAAATTAAAATCGGAGGTGGGAGTGGACAAGTTTTATTTGACTGAACGAAGCGAGGTAATGTGCGCCACAAGTGTACCCATTACGCCGGGATTCAGGGCTCGTTTTATGTTCCTGGAAGCTCTTAGGTTATGGATTAAATTTTATGCATTCTTCTGCTTTTCCTGAGAGTAATTTTCCTAATTTTGATGTATTTGTACTGGGACAGATTGAAAAGTGAGGGGTTTGGACCCTCCTTCTAGCTTCCTATGCCACTGGAACTCTATAGGTTCGAAAGAGTGGACTTGGAAGCCAAGGCTTGTTGGATTGTTTGCTTTTTTGTTTGTTGTTAAGAGCAAAGCTGCACAATAAGCTAAACGTGCTGTGCCCACCACGGGTATCTAAACCCAGTTTTTATCGTCATAACTCCACAGAGTTACCGCTGAGCCACTGGGGGGCAATTGTCTACTTATGGACTGAATTGTATAGGTTCGGAGAAGTGGGCTTGGAAACCAAGGATTTTTGAATTGTCTACTTATGGACTAAATTGTATAGGTTCGGAGAAGTGGGCTTGGAAACCAAGGATTTTTAATTGTCTACTTATGGATTAAATTGTATAGGTTCGGAGAAGTGGGCTTGGAAACCAAGGATTTTTAATTG
>NW_013665685.1:1208953-1211840 GCF_000517525.1 Limulus polyphemus
AGTGGGCTTGGAGACCAAGGATTTTTAATTGTCTACTTATGGATTAAATTGTATAGGTTTGGAGAAGAAGTATCCAGATCAAAACTTGTTGAATTGTCTTCTTTTTGTTTGTTTGTTGTTAAGCGCAAAGTTACACAGTGAACTGTCTGTTCTGTGCTCACCACGGGTATCGAAACCCGATGTTTATCGTTATAAGTTCGCAGACTTGCCGCTGAACAACTGGGAGGGCAGTTGTCTATTTATGGAATAAATTGTATAGGTTCGGAGAAGTGGGCTTAGAGAAGAAAAAAAAGGAGTGCTGGAAAACATTTTACGTCTTCAGCTGGGTATAAACAAAAGTGTAGGACTTATTCCGGATTTGTGTGTGTGAAAAAAAAGTATTTCAAATAGTTCCATTTCAAACTAAATTAGCCGAAAGTTTCAAGTCAGGAAAACGTTTACTTTACAGGAAATTGTTTGAAAAGTAACACGAGCTCTTTTTTTACCACAATTTTTGCTTTTTGCGCTTACGTTTTCAATCCCATACGTAAAACTGAGAGATTGAATATGAGTTGTATACATCGTCGAGAGAAACAGACAAAAAGATTATGTAACTTAGTGTTTCTCAGAGTGGAATTAAGGGGTGTATACCTTTTATCCATAAATGTTTATGTGTTATAGGACAAAGCAAACCTGTGTCTAACAATAAGATAAAATTCAAATCATTTTGAACGCTTTTCTAAGGTCAGAATATATATGTTCATTTAGCCATGGACTGTACCAAGCATTTAAACCAAAATTATAATCACTTTCAGTGTTCAATGTTAATAACCAATATCAGGGAGGGACATGCTGAAAACAGAACACATATGTGTTCTGTTTTCAGTATGTCCCTCCGTGAGAATACATATTAATATATATATATATATGAAAACAATTACACAGTTCTGATTCTAGAGGGCCGAATACAGTGGTGTAATCACAAATTCTCGTCTCGAATTTTTTAAGCCTTGACCGTTTATAGCCAGCACTAAGCGAAGATACATGATCATTGACCCTGGAGTCCATGTACTTGACATTCGCCATTCTAAGTTCAAACTTAACATGTTTGATATCACGGCCCTAAATAACACTTATGGTGACTTGGGCCCCAAGGTTGTTGGTTTTTTTTTTAGCTGTATACCATATTCATTGACACGTTTGTTTCTGTTCTTTAACTTATGTTTATTCTAATGAACAGGCGGAAAAAAAACCCCAAAATTCTATAATTAGCATGATAAATGACTGGTGAAGTATTCTATACTTATATCATTTCGAACGATTTTCCAAATTTTCTGCTGTAATAGGTTTGCGAATCTGTTAGTACAGTAAAAATATTCATCTTTCCAAAGAAACAAACATGGCTGATATATATGCTGGTAGCAAATAACATTTTTATCGCCTTTTATCAGTACAAGCTTACATTGGTCAGTTCTTCACGTGTACAGGCACCGTTGTTACAACTGAGTGAAGGGTTCAAGAACCGTGATCAAAAGTAGCTGATGGCGCCAAGAGAACTAAAAAAAATCATAACATCGTACACAAACTGGTTTCAGGAAAATGTCTTTATTCACTTCCGGATTAAATATAATTCCCGTTATCATAACTTAAAGAAAAAAAAATTCGAGAGAAGCGTGCCGTGCGTTGAAGACTTGAATAACGAGATTTGGCATGGAACGATGTTTCCCGAAAGCTTGAACGTCCCTAGGTCACGTGCTACGAAACACTAGAAACGCGTACTCCGAGTTAGTATCAAAGTTAGTTAAACTAGTTTAGTTGATTTATTTTTTGTCGAGTGGAATTTCGCGCAAAACTACTAGAGGGCTATCTGCGTTGGCCATCCCTAATTTAGAAGTGATAGACTAAAGGGAAGGCAACTAGTCAACAACACTAACCGTCAACTTTTAGGTTACTCTTTTACCAACGAAAAGTGGGGTTGACCGTCACATTTTAACGCTCCCCTCTGCTAAAAGATTGTGAGTCGAGCACCCTAACCAACTAACCATGCCAGACCCAATTTCTTTAATACCGTATACAATAAGCGGAGTTTACTTGAAATGTTATTATGCGTTCTTCTTATTGAAAATATGTTATAGGCCTGCAAAGAAATATATGATTGAAGTTACTATTACTCTTATTCTGCTATTATATCATACGCATATTACTACTTAATATCATTCTCCTTCAGCTAAGGCACTCTACCCTTTAAAACAAGTAAAACATATTTTAAATGAAAGCTCTCTGAAAAGATGTGGGGTAGATGAATTTTGAGTTTGTTTGTTTGTTTTAGAGAAAAAAATAAATTATTTGAAAACTGAAATAAAGAGAACTTTTGTTTATGAAAAACGTTTGAAAACGATAACGAGAAATATATTTTTTGATAGAAATATTTTTAAAGGACAGTTTTTTTTTAAATGACAACAAGGATATATTTAAGTGAAATTTTTCTAAACATAACAATAAAAATTATTATTTGAAAATAACAACACGAATAATATATTTAAATATAAATTTTGAAAAAAATAAGAAAACGAAGAATATATGTAAATATAACTTTTGAAAATAACAACATGAAGAATATTCAAAAACACACACACTGGTCTCTACATCCCATGGAATTCCGCTCATGACACCACAAAAAAAATCAATACACTTAAAAACCTCATAAACAGAGCCACAAGACTCTGTTCAACGGACTACATAAATGAAGACATTAACCACTTAAAGCATTCCTTTATTCACACCAATAAATTCCCACCAGCTATAGTTGAAAAACTCTCCAACATTCCCCACAATAAAACTCAACTCACGAACAAAATTTACACTAACAAACCCAACAACAGTACATCACACTGCAGTTTACCTTTTG
>NW_013665685.1:1212658-1216305 GCF_000517525.1 Limulus polyphemus
AAATTAACAGCTAAAGTTATCACATTAACTATTATAAACAATTCGTTGAATTATATAAACGTCAGATTAACAAAGACAAGTATCACATAAAATTAGTCAAATATCAAATTAACAGCTAAAGTTATCACATTAACTATTATAAACAATTCGTTGAATTATATAAACGTCAGATTAACAAAGACAGGTATCACATAAAACTAGTCAAATATCAATTTAACCGATAAAGTTATCACATTGACTATTATAAACAATTTGTTGAATTATATAAACGTCAGAGCAACAAAGACAAGTATCACATAAAACTAGTCAAATATCAAATTAACCTATAAAGTTATCACATTGACTATTATAAACAATTTGTTGAATTATATAAACGTCAGATTAACAAAGACAAGTATCACATAAAACTAGTCAAATATCAAATTAACAGCTAAAGTTATCACATTAACTATTATAAACAATTCGTTGAATTATATAAACGTCAGATTAACAAAGACGGATTAACAGTTGTTTGATATACGTACACACGTCCAATACAGATGTAAAACAACATAAAAAGTCGTCCTCCATTTTCCAATTAATCCTTAACCTGAAGTTAGAAAATCTGACAAAAATACTAAACTTACGTACGCAAAGGACCGCATTATCTTTACCAAGTCGGTAATTTTTGTTGTTATTGCTGTTATAACGTTTTCATATTTTGTTTATCTTATAGGAAATCATTTATTTTTAATAATATAGTTTTCAAACCAAAATGGATACCTACATTGGTACCAAAAATGTGTATATTGTTTCAAAGAAAAATGTTTAAAACAAACAAGCATCACGGTCACGTTCAAGTACCTGTTTTGTGATTCGGTGCAGCCAGTTAAGCTAACTTCTAATCTAAACACTGAATTAACAATAAGCCCCTTTATTCCGTATGAGAAGATCAGCTTTCATCTGAAGTACACGATTCCCACAACTCGCACGAGGAATTCTGACACTACAAGAGAGAGAGAGTGCTATGTAAAAACTATTTATCACAAGGTCTCATGTGCGAATATTTTGCGACAAAATGTGACAGGAAAAACACGACCTTTGACTCACTGATGTCAGTGTTAAATGCAAATACTGGATGCTTTGCATACCAAGTTTTGATTAGATGCGTCCGTGTATCTTTACCAAAGCATTGCACTTAAACTTAACAGTTCACGCGAGAAATATTAAGTTTTTAACTAAAGGCGTTGAATTAAAACAGTGAGATCTGATTTAATATTAACATTTTAGACATGTATTATTCTTCATTTTTACTAAATTTTCAACTAAGTGCAATATTACTTCCCTCTTTCAAAATTGTGTTAAGACACGAACGGAAAGCAGCAACAGGTCAGGCTTCCCTCCGAACCAATGAGATGGTTTAGGTGCAGATGTCGTAGCTAAGCACTTAGCAACATAATGATCAAGAACGTAGATCCCAGCTTTACGTTTGGAAACCATAATTTACGACTGAAGTTAAAAAATTATTCGTTTGTGTTACATTTACTCTACATGTTCCTTCTTTATTTTACTATCTCTGTTCTCTAATAATTCAGTATTCAGGAGAATTAAGAAACGTCTAAAGAATAATGTTAATTACCCTAAGACAAAATTACAACCATATGCCTGAATATATATATATATATATACACACACATGGGTGAAATCATAAGACCGGCAGCTCTTACTTTAAACTATGTATTAAGACTGATAAAATATTTGTTTGCTGTTGATTTCAAAACAATAGTCCACTTTGAGTATTAAAATAACCCAACTATGTCATAAACATATACCCTCTTTTAGCTTTAACATAACTCGTATCAAGCAAGTCTTTCTTGTGCTTCAATATAATCCAATCAGCATTGAACTTTAACAAACCTAAAATAAGGCTTAACAAAATCAAGCTTCCCTGACGGTTTTACCTACTTTACTCAAGTTAGTTTAGTATTATCTAATACTTTTTTCGTGACCAACTGTATAGAAATAACATGCTTTCATCCATCTGTCTGTGGAATTTATGTCTACAAAGAAAACAAACCACTTTTTTTTAAAGAATGATCAGTTACTTATTCAATCAATAAGACAGATAATTGTAACTTATAATTGATGTCGATATACACAACATTTGATCAGTTACTTATCCAATCAATAAAACAGATAATTGCAATTGTAACTTATAACTGATGTCGATATACAGAACATTATAAGAATGGTCAGTTACTTATTCAATCAATAAGACAGATAATTCTAACTTGTAAATGATGTCGATATACACAACATTTTTACGCGGGAAATTTTTAACATGATCATGTCATGTTTGCTTTAACTTTAACCTAGTTTATCAAGTCATTCTCAGAAGAAAAGTATAGCGAATAGCAAGTAAAATTCACTTTTCTCAGCCTAAAAACGTTTACTTTGAAGTAAATAATTATAAATAAAGTAAGTAACTAATTATGAGCAATTAACCAACAGTTTAATATTTGTTGTTGTTGTTGTTTTCGTTATTGAATACTATCCACACTTCCAAAATGATATGTACAGGGTGGCGCAAAGTCACTAAAAGGTACTTCTGTAGGTTGGTATAGTTAGTATAGTGGGTATTATACGATTGGTACTAAAAAGATAATACAAAGACAAATGAGAACAAGTTAACTATTGTTTGTTTCAGAGTAAGAGTTAAAAATTAAACTGTGTTCTAAATGAAACAGCTGTAGAGTCACTTTTGCCCCACTCCCTATTTTTAAACCTGTGGGATTGTTTTAATGACATGTTTGTTATCCTTTTTTTTAGCTGAGCATTGTGGCTATCCAGGAAGTCCAGCTTACGGAAAACCTAAAAATGTTAAAAATACCTATGAGCCAGGAGAAACGGTCACTTTTAGTTGCAACAGCGGCTACTTTCTAATAGGAGCTAACACTAGACGTTGTTTGTCAGACGGCACGTGGTCTGGACAACTTCCAGTCTGTGGTAAGTTATGTTTGTCTAATTTAACGTAATGTTTCCCTTCTTAATGGAACTTTTATGTATTTAAATGAATTGTTTATAATAGTTAATGTGATAACTTTAGCTGTTAATTTGATATTTGACTAATTTTATGTGATACTTCTTGGATCAACAGTTGTTTAATACACTCTATATATTGTAAAATATAAAATGATGACATCGTGCTTGGATCAACAGTTGTTTAATACACTCTATATATTGTAAAATATAAAATGATGACATCGTGCTTCACGATGTCATCATTTTATATTTTACAATGTATAGAGTGTATTAAACAACTGTTGATCCAAGTACGATGTCATCATTTTATATTTTACAATATATAGAGTGTATTAAACAACTGTTGATCCAAGCACGATGTCATCATTTTATATTTTACAATGTATAGAGTGTATTAAACAACTGTTGATTCAAGTACGATGTCATCATTTTATATTTCACAATGTATAGAGTGTATTAAACAACTGTTGATCCAAGCACGATGTCATCATTTTATATTTTACAATGTATAGAGTGTATTAAACAACTGTTGATTCAAGTACGATGTCATCATTTTATATTTTACAATATATAGAGTGTATTAAACAACTGTTGATCCAAGCACGATGTCATCATTTTATATTTTA
>NW_013665685.1:1216361-1222872 GCF_000517525.1 Limulus polyphemus
CTTCTTAATGGAACTTTTATGTATTTAAATGAATTGTTTATAATAGTTAATGTGATAACTTTAGCTGTTAATTTGATATTTGACTAATTTTATGTGATACTTGTCTTTGTTAATCTGACGTTTATATAATTCAACGAATTGTTTATAATAGTTAATGTGATAACTTTAGCTGTTAATTTGATATTTGGCTAGCTTGATGTAATATTTGCCGTTCTTGTTGTGAAACTGTTATAAGTTATGTAGTGTTTATTGTAAAGTTGTTATTATAGTGTCTTTTGAAGTTAATCACATATTTGGCTACTTTGGCTAGTGTAGATAGCCCTCGAGTGACTTTGTGCGAAATTCAAATAAACCATTTTATTTTCTTTATTATTAGATTTAAATTAGTTTTGTTGATTCTCTTTTCAATTACTCTGTGTGGATAATGACATTCTTAAAAAAATACTCAATTCTTTGAGTCTTACTTGTGTAACTTAGAATTTATATTTATATTTCAAGACATTGTTCTAAACATACTTATTTGTTAAAACTTATCACCACGTGTTTTTAAAAATGTTTATATATTAAAATAAAGAATTATCAACGCAATGAAAATTCATGGTAAATTTCAAATTAGGCTTAATGAAGCCTAATGTTTCTGAATAATAATATCCCCCCCCCCCCCAGGTGCACAGCAGTAAGTATGAAAACTTGTAACGCTAAAAACTGGGTTTTTATATATGCGATGGCACAGCACAAATAACTTTGCACTTAACAACAAACAGACCAGTGAACGATTAATTATTTTATCTTGCTGTAAATGTAGCCTTTGGCTCGTCCAGAATTTACTTAAGAAAGTGTAGCCACTTATCGGGTTTTATAATATGTTTCCGGTCATGTTTACAGTCCGGCTATCCTGTGAATGGAAAGTGAAAACGTTATTGACCAGACCAAACGTTCAGGCTAGCAAACAATCTTTTATTGGGCAACATACAAACTCGGACCAATATCTTTTGACTAGTTGTGCATAAACTCAGATTATTACTATCCTTATATAAATCATTAATATTAACTTCTAATGAAATTGAGCTATTACATAGATCGTAAATAAACAATTAAATATACCATCCTTATGTTCGTACTTACAAAGACTAAAATACATTATTTCATCAGCCTTTCGGCCTTAATCCTAATAATATCTCAAAGTCCGGCCAGCTTAGAAGATATAGATTAGCCCAAAATCCGTAAACTAATCTTTATAATTAAAATATAATGTTAAAAATAAATATAGACATGTTGAACATTCTAAACAATGCTGTTAATGAAATTAACATTAAAAAATAAATATATCTTACTTACGGAACACATAAACATTACAGTGTTTTATCACACACACACACATTAAATGGCTTTCTGAAGAACACTTAGTTAAGAAAAGTTTGTTATCACTTTCTATTTCTAGTAATTGTAGAGATTAAAAAAAAAGCAGTGAATAAACTTCTGAACCAAAAAAGAGAAATGTATCGTATCTCATATTAAAAAGTAGGATCCTGTCAAGTTGATCATTTATCGACTTGTTAGCTTTATGTGAAGTTTGTTGTGAATAAATTCATGTTTTTCTAGTTTAGTAAAGTATTTGTATCAATCTGGTGTTACGTAGCAGCTAAAATGACGTATCGTGGTTATCGAATGCATTTCTATTAATAATATAAAATTTGTCTAACTTAATATGATAGTTACGATGTTTAGTGGCAAATTTAATATAATATTTGTCTAACTTAATATGATAGTTACGATGTTTAGTGGCAAATTTAATATAATATTTGTCTAACTTAATACGATACTTACGATGTTTAGTGGCAAATTTAATATAACATTTGTCTAATTTAATATGATACTTACGATGTTTAGTGGCAAATTTAATACAACATTTGTCACAAATTGCAGAAAGATCATCTGTCTTACTGTTATGTTTGTGTATTTTAATATTGTTTCCCAGATTTAATGTGATGTTTGTAATGTTTAATATGAAGGTTGTTTAGTTTACTGTAGAGATCGCCTTATTTAATATAACGTATGTTTTGTTTGTTTATTTGTAATTAAGAACAAAGCTGCACAATGGGCTATCTGTGCTCTGCCCACCACGGGTATCGAAACCCGGTTTTTAGCGTTGTAAGTTCGCAGACATACCGCTGTGCCACTGGGAGGGCTTATGTTTTGTTTAGCCTGAATGTTGATTAACTTACTGTGACGTTTGTAAATTATAATATTATATTTTTAACGTTTAGTTTAAAGTTTGTAGCTTACTATGGCACTTGTCTAGTTGAGTATGATGCTTGCCATGTCTAATGTTATGGTTGTCTAACTTAATATAAGGTTTGCCGTGTTTAGTATAAGGTTATTAGTGTATCATTACATTTGTCTGCTATAATATCATAGTCTTCGTGCTTAGTATTACAACTGTCTAGCGTATTGTTGCACTGTGAAGGTTGTCCAGCTTTCTGCAACGTTTGTCTAGTTTAATATGACGTTTGTGATTATATATTTAGTTCATTGTGACCTTTGTCCAGTTTAATATTATATTTGCTATGCTTATTAAGAAGGTTGTAAATAGATTACTTTAATGTTTGTCTACTTTAACTTGACGTTTGTGATTATATATTTAGTTCATTGTGACCTTTGTCCAGTTTAATATTATATTTGGTATGTTTAATAAGAAGGTTGTGAATAGATTATTTTAATGTTTGTCTACTTTAATATGACGTTTGTGATTATTTAGTTCATTGTGACATTTGTCCAGTTTAATATTATATTTGGTATGTTTAATAAGAAGGTTGTGAATAGATTATTTTAATGTTTGTCTACTTTAATATGACGTTTGTGATTATTTAGTTCATTGTGACATTAGTCCAGTTTAATATTATATTTGCTATGTTTAATATGAAGGTGGTCAATAAATTATTTAACGTTTGTCTAGTTTAATATGACATTTGTGATTATTTAGTTTATTGTGACATTTGTCCAGTTTAATATTATATTAGCTATGTTTAATATGAAGGTGGTTAATAAATTATTTAACGTTTGTCTAGTTTAATATGACGTTTGTGATTATTTAGTTCATTGTGACATTTGTCTAGTTTAATATTATATTTGCTATGCTTAATATGAAGGTGGTCAATAAATTATTTAACGTTTGTCTTGTTTAATATTATATTTACTATGTTTAGTATGAATAGATTATTTTAACGTTTGTCTTGTTTAATATTATATTTACTATGTTTAGTATGAATAGATTATTTTAACGTTTGTCAACAGATTTCTGTGTCATTTGTCCAGTTTGATGTTACAGTAGATTACTATCACGTTTAACGAGTTTAATGTATTAAAATATGCCATGGTTATTATGAAGGTGGTGTATAGCTCACTGTCTCGTTTAATACGTATGTTAAGTGTCAAAAATATAAGTTGAACAAAAATAATACCAATTATGTAAAAACATTCTGCAAGAATGCGAAACCACTACTGACAAACCTCTAGCGATGTCTCTCTGTGGGCTTGATTAATTGATGTGGATTATACAGACAAGTCGTGGCTTATAGTGTTTAGTGTGCTGGATGGTGAATCCAAAGGTCCTTGTTTCGCGTTCTGTTGCCGCAAAACTGTGATCTGTACTTTGTGGCCGTGAATGCGTGATAAGAGTGATAGTCAAATCCTACTATTCGGTCGGACAATCATGGCTGAATAACTGCAGTGGGTGCTATCTTACGTTTAGTTTATTGGTTCAAAATTAGAGACAGCTTGCGCAGATAGCCCTTGTGTAGCATTGCGCAAATATCCGAAACAAATAAGCACCTGTAATTTTACATTTATTGTTTCTACATGTTTCGAATTTTCAACACTCCTTTCAATTGAGTAAAGTGCTAACGTCGTCAATGGATCTTAAATTTTCAAAGTGAAAACGATACTGTGTAAAATGACTAAACCACGTCAACACTATTATGATAAGTAACTATTTCTAAAACGCTGTACGGGCTGACACAACGTTCCATTGGACACAAAACTTGAACACAAAATTGGATCATGTATCGAATTTCACACGCGGACTTTGTTGTCAAAAACGCTAAACACGACATTTCAGAGATCCGTTTTTCACACAATGTAGCGCTATTCCGAAACTAAAAAACAGAATTATCAACTCTGACATTTGAGACTCTAAACTACTTGGAATTAACATAAGTAATCTGCGCAAAGAACAATGACTAAAGTTACTAGATATTTGTGTAATAAATAAAATCCCGAATTGAATTAGACTACTCATGAAACAAAAAGAAAATGACAGTTGGGGGAAAAAAACCTTTATGATGTCATATAGCTGCTCCCCCCACACATTATGCACCTCAAGCTTATTAAAACACTATGTCAGCATGGAAGGCTTAAAATAATACAACTTAATAAACTGTTTAAACAGTTTAAATCCGTATTATAGATTCTCAATACAAACATTTCCGAGTGATATTTAAAACGTGGTATTTTTGACTGAAAAGTGAAGAAATATTATAAGAAACTAGTCCCCTTTCATCAGAAAAGGCCTCCGTTCATGCTTGGCCAGGTGGTTAGGGAGGTCGACTCGCAATCTGCGGGTCGCGGGTTCGAATCCCCGTCTCACCAAACATGCTCGCTCTTTCAGCCGTGTGGGGCGTTATAATGTGACGGTCAATCCCACTATTCGTTGGTAAAAGAGTAGCCCAAAAGTTGGCGGTGGGTGGTGATGACTAGCTGCCTTCCCTCTAGTCTTACACTGCTAAATTAGGGACGGCTAGCGCAGATAGCCCTCGAGTAGCTTTGCACGAAATTAAAAAAAAACGTTCATGCTCAATCTGACGATTTTGCTCGTTACCAGACTAGAAAGTCAGGAAAGACAGTATGAAAGTAGTCCCTTTTCATCGGAAAAGTAGGGCTAACGTAGGAAGCCTTTTGTGCAGCTTTGCGCGAGTATCTGAAAAAAAGAAAGAAATCATAATTTTTCACTCGTCGTTCGTAACTGTTTTAAACCAGTAAAACTCCTATTTTAATTGAGTTAATTGCAATAATGGCCAGAAAAGTGCTAACGTCATTAAAAGGATCTTCAGTTTTCAAAGTGAAAATGATACTAAACATTGCAAAATGCTGATGACTCATCAAATTCAGTCGAATAAAGAAGATTTAATATATAATAATATAGAGCTATTAAACTAATGCATCATTCAACATCTCGCAAATATATCCTCCACAATCTCACGACAGACGAATCAGCTCCAAGATATAAGTTCTAAATACATCCTCCAGGGGCAGTCAAATGAGTTATTTTTCTAAGTAAGTTGTTTATTGTAGAGATAGCTTTTTCTAGCATTTGAAGTATTAGCGAACTCTTCATATACATGTACTACATTCAGATCTTTCTCCTATACTGTGGTCGCAAGCAACGAGACATTTAGGTTGTAAAAAAAGAAAAGAAAAATAAACTCCTACACAGTGCTCCATTTACTGTTACGTTGCCATATACGGATTCTCTAAAAATTCACGATAAAACAAGATATCATAAGCTTTAGCTCACTAATACATGTCATAAAACCATTGTTTTCTATAATACATTGTACATTGTGGAAAAATAAAACCTTTGTCTCAAACGCCTGTTTTATTATTATTATTGATAATATTGATAAAATGTTTTCCATTAACGAGCTATTTTCATGGATAAAAAATAATAATAACGTACATTTTGTTCGGTCAGTTGAAATTGTAATTCATAAAATGGTAATATATTTCTGTTACGTATCTGTCTGTTCATCCCTATTTACTGTTAATTTTGTGGGAGTGGGGGGGGGGGGGAGAGGTCAAGTCCACCGTTGTGCAAGAAAACGGATTTTTCAAGAACGAAAATTTTGAGTGTCTTGTTATTGACAAAAATCCTCAAAGATAGATGTAAAATCAATACTTAACAAAATACTGAAAAACTCGCACGTAACTACATATTTAACTGCATTTAGAATCAAGCTATGGTAGCACATGATGTATATATACAATAATATATGGACATCTCTGTGTATATATTGTTATGAAGTCACATGTCATATTGTTAGTTTAAAAATTGTTTATTGAAATAAGTTTAAAACAAACTGTATTGTCTTGGTAGCACATGGTATGCATATACATCTCCGTCCATATACTGGTGTGAAGTCACATTTCATATTATTAGGTTTAAAAATTGATTCTTGCAATAAGTTTAAAACAAACTTTATTGCTTTGTAATAAAAATAGTTACTGAATATTTTTAGTTTTGGTAATTATATATTATATGTTTGGCCGATATACGGTAACATTTTTATAATGTCTGACATAAATTAATTATTTAGTACGCCTAGCTATGCTAATAAAGAAGGTTAAGTACGTTTTATTAAATCCGTTTTGGAGCCACATCCCTTCGTTACGTTCTATGTTCATGCTTGGCCAGGTGGTTAGGGAGGTCGACTCGCAATCTGCGGGTAGCGGGTTC
>NW_013665685.1:1222904-1227535 GCF_000517525.1 Limulus polyphemus
CGTTCATGCTCAATCTGACGATTTTGCACCGTAGTTTCCATTGCAAAAGGTTCCGTCTTAAGACTTTCATGTGTAAAACAACCTTTCCTCCTTGCATGCTTTCCATAATATATCTAGTGTACGAGGACAACGGTTTCCCAGGGCTCGTTTCAACAGTTGAATTACACAAAATTCCATCGGTGCTGCTTCCGGCGAATTGACTGGTATATTTTCAAAAGGAACAGCACGAGTACCCATTTAATTCTGTTGGCCTCGTTTTCAGACGGAGATTCTTCTTGATTATATTACGTACAGGTAGACAGCTTTTGCCACTGGCCTTTGTACTCGTGAATTCTCTCCCGTTACATTTTGCATATCACGGTTGAGGTACGACTTGTTGCAAATCTCTTTCTGGATGATCCTGGTACCCCAAGTTGATTCATATTTCATTGTTTTCCAATGCTATTAAATATAAAGAATGCCCCGTCTTTGAAGTTCTAAATCCACGATCTAAACGCATCTTTATGATCTGAGTGTATGAATATTTTACGTCGGAAAGGGCTGTTACATACCCTTCCCAAAAACGATTAATTTGCAGTGGCATGACACTATCTACAGTGTTATATGTAGTTCTCATACATGCCGTTCCTTCATGACTTGATATTGGATGAGGTTGTCGCATGATTTGCATGTTTAAAATCGTTTTAATAAAACGTATTCAACCCTGTATTCGAAGTGCTGATATGACTGCTGTCGAACAATACATTATTAGGACCTGGTAGATAAGTAAACTGGAGAAGTGGATTAGGGTTACTGGGAATCAAAAGCTATAAGAAACAGTTTTTGGAAACTGTACTGAAAGGGATGCTGCTGTAAAGATATTGGCACTGTTTAAGTTTAGAATTCAGTGAGTTTGTAAAATAATCGATCAATATAACAGGAAACATTTTCGAATTCCAATTGATAATAAAATTAACAATACATTAATTCGTTTATTTCTCAGTATAAATAGTTTGTTACTTACAAATACAGCATCTGTCCCTTAGGTTATTCTTCTATAACGTAATATTGACGAGAAGGATCATGTTTATAATTATATTTACTGTTGTAATAAGTAAATAATAATTCATGTACATCTGTTTAAAAATACCTTTTAGTGGCTTAGTGATAAGTTTGTAAGCTAATAATGCTAAAAACCGGGTTTCGATACCAGATGGGGGAGGGCACGGCACATTTCGCCCATTGTGCAGCTTTGTGTTTAACAACAAACTGTTTAGTAATGATATGACGAAATGAAAATTACATTAGACTGATATTCGCAAGCAAAAAAAACTTTTATTTTAATCTCTTTTAGAAATAAAAGTAAGGTGGCGAAGAATGGATGTTATACACTTTGCAAGAACAAATGTTAAGACTTAATACTACTGTTTTTGAAATGCGAGGGTGGACTCCAGTTATTCGTATCCGCCCCTTTGTAGATGACGACTATGCCACTGAGTACTACCACTTGTAACTGATTGAAAAATACTCCTAGTTAATACGAAACTATTACTAAGCCAATTGTAACAACGACAAAATCTTCTGAACAACACTCTATTAAAATAACGACTGGCATTATTTCTCTAACTTACGGAAGTTTTGAAAAATATATTTTTTTCTTACATTTGGGTCATGCATAATTAAAATAGCCCAGAATACTTTGAATTAATTGTTAGGGCGTATACAGGATTATTTCGGAGAAAAAAGATTAGTTTGTCGGTCAAGAACTTTTAAGTGATTTTTCCTAAGTGGCCAGATATATAATACATACTGAAATAGTCGCCGCTAAAGTCTGTTATTTTCCCCCATCGTGTTATAATTTAACTATGGCGACTGTTAAGCTAAATCAAGTCTCAAAAACATTGCGATAAAACAAAAGAACATTTGTTTAAACCTTCTTAATTGACCCGATGCGATTCAATAGCACCAGTTTTCAAAAACCCTACCACTATTCTATTTGTTCTGGAATTTTTTTAATATCATAAACAACTGGTAAAAAATAGAAACAAAATTAAAAATATTTCATATTTAAAAGATAAAAAAGTCACAGTAAAGCCGATATTTTATTTCAAAGAAAGAAAGCATTGGTCTGATGACAAGGATGAAAAGAGTGAATGGGAGGAGCTTGTGTGACAACAAACAATGATGCATGCAGTGCTTTGACTGGTTTACTCTTGTAAGAATGCTCTAACACATAGGAATCCATTAAAAATAATCAATCAGGACTTGTCAATCTTGACTTTCGGCAATTTCGGAAATCTCTTTTTTCCCGTTTATGTTAATATTTAGTGAGATATTTTCAAACTACTGGATTTTTGTCGTTCACAAGACAAATTATCATATAACAAGAGGTAATATCCGCTTCAGTTGTCACATATCCTTATTTCAAAAATATGAGATTGTTAAAGGTTTAACTTGAGAGCTATCGTCGTGAATCACAAGAAAAAATAACCGTTGAAGTTACCTGTACAATGGAAAGTTTTTAACAGTTAATTATAATTCTGTAATTTATTGTAGTTAAACACATGAATAATATAGGCACTGTAAGTAACAATGACTTTATCTTTATGCATTATAATATTTGTAGAATTAAACAAGGATTATGTAAAAATAAGTGTCAAAACTATAGAATAGTATAAAATGTATTACTGCAGTTCTATCAATGTTATATTATTTTTGAAAATATGAAACAATTTCTAAAGGCATTACTATTTAAACAAACTCAAATGTTTATTATCTTTGGCACAGTGTGCAAATTTGTCAACTTCCTTCGGAAGATTTTGGAAAATAATATCTTAAAGAAGCTTATTCGGTAGAGATATTTTTCCATCTAGCATATTCTAGTGGAATTTATAAGAATTAAGTTCGCGTTTTCCACACACACAAAGAAAATGGGTCACTGTTTTGAAACTACATAGACAATAACACTATTTTAAGTACGCTTTCAACAAACACAGCAAATGGGTCACTAACTGAAACTAACTAGGCTATAAAACTACACTTAAGTTACTGTTTCCAAACTCATAGCCAGTGGGTCACTGTTCTGAAACTACCCTAGACAATAAAACTAAGCTTAAGGTCAGTTACATGCTTCTTCCACAAATGGCCTCTCGTAGCATTCGGTTCAGATGAACATGGTTTCTGTCGACTAGTTTTGAAGTCGATTTTATGATAGTTGTATTTTTTGAAAAGTCATTCTCGAACCAAACAATTCTTTTGTTGAAGAATCATATTACCATATATCCTTTAATAATTTCTGAATATTATGTCTGGGAAATCAACGCTCTCCTCAACATTCCTTCAGTTTCTGGTTTTTGAGTATAAACCTAAAAGTGAGTTCATGTGAAGAACAGTCCATAAAGTGAAGTGAATTTAGCCTTTGATGAATTTTCAGGAAGATTAAAGGAGTCTTCTGGTTTTTGAGTATAAACCTAAAAGTGAGTTCATGTGAAGAACAGTCCATAAAGTGAAGTGAATTTAGCCTTTGATGAATTTTCAGGAAGATTAAAGGAGTCTTCTGGTTTTGGCAGATGCTCCCAGAGTTAAAAAGAAATCAGACAGGTTCATAAAATGATTCTTAATAACATGCGTTTCTACACATACACAGCAAATGGGTCACTGTTTTGAAATTATATGGACAATAAAACTAGATTTAAGTTCGTGTTTCCACTAACGTAGCAAATGGGTCACTTTTTAGAAAGTACATAGATAATAAAACTATTTGCTGCCATTTTTAAAATACGTTGCTGGTCTGAAATCCCCCTTCACCCTAAATCCTAGTACTCCAGGTTCATCTCGTTCTAACGAACAACCATAACGGTATATTTGGCAATTTTAGCAAAGCTTTACTAACATAACTTAGTGACACACACGCACGAAAAGATCACATACACGGATGAAACCATTATTGATAATAGTAAAGAATTGTTTTCTTATGTCATAAATTGGCCCGACATGGCCAGGTGGTTAGGGCGCTCGACTCGCAATCTGCGGGTTCGAATCCCCCGTCCCGCCAAAAATGCTTGCCCTTTTAGCCGTGGGAGCGTTATAATGTCAATCCCACTATTCGTTGGTAAAAGAGCAACCCAAGAGTTGGCGGTTGGTGGTGATGACTAGCTGCCTTCTTTCTAGTCTTACGCTGCTAAATTAGGGACGGTTAGCGCAGATAGTTTTCATGTAGCTTTGCGCGAAATTCAAAAACAAACAACCAAATGTCATAAATTGAAAAAATAAAGAATGATGTTAGTATGGCAGTGCCAAAAAGTACAGAAACAAGGTAAGGATGAATACACAAAAAATATACAAAAATCCTTACATAAATAGCCAAATCTTTCCAAGAAAAACTTTTATCTACAACTATATGTTGAATTTCTTTCATTTGCACGAATTCTTGTTTGAATAATGTTATAAAGTCTTACAATGGCTAACTCCCATAAGCTTGTAACTTGGAATCAGTGGTTACTTATGTAGGGATTTTTATATGGTTTTATGTATTCAGCCCTTTCTTGTTTCTGTAATTTTTGGAATTTTCATCCTTACATCATCCCTATTTTTTTTTACAAAATTTATGTATTTGTTTCCGCTCTTTTTTTTAAACAATACCAATGAATATT
>NW_013665685.1:1228400-1234753 GCF_000517525.1 Limulus polyphemus
GAAATCCTATACTGCTTCTGCACTCTCCAAGTTAAAATGCAACATTTTGGTGTGTAAATCATCACAACTTCAAGCATTGGTGAGCTAGCCCTTCTGACACCAGAATCAGAATAATCAGCAGAACATTTGGCTGTTATGATACTCACCGGTTCTCTACTTTATTAGAGAGATTTGAGACCATGATGAGCAATACGTAATATGCGACGGCCATTTTTTCCCGGCCCACCCCTACATACTAAGCACTACTGTGCCTAGTGATAGGATTACTTTCGGTATATATTTTTCACGCCTAGTGTTAACTCAAACTGTATTTAAGAATGAGATGAGGATTAATTTGATGGTTTTGAGAACTGGTTCGTTTCGTCGAATTTCGCGTGAAGCTACTCGAGTACTACCTGCGCTAGTCGTCCCTACTTTAAAAGTGATACTAGAGGGTAAACAGTCAACATCACCCATCGTCAACTCTTGGGCTACTATTTATTTCCAACGAATAGCGGGATTAACCGTTACATTATAACGCTTCCAAGGCTGAAAGGGTGAACATGTTAGGTGATGAGATTCGAACCCACGAGTGGGAAGTTCCGAGTCGAGCGTCATAACCACCAAAGCTACATTTAATTAGACTCGTATATGGGGCTTTGTTCAATGAATGCATTCAATATATATTCAAATTAGCCCTTTTATCTTTACGTAGGACATTAAAACAGCATTTTTACCTCTTAGAAATTATAGCCTTTTCTCTTTAAAAAGTGTTTCGTAAGATTATTAGAAAAGCAGAAGATCTACAAAATGGCTGCTTTTCCCAAGAAAATGTTTCTTCTGCTTGTTATTTAAATGTTTTTGTTTCTTCTTCTACTTTAGATATAGCTTTATCACCAACTGGCGTTACATCTGCTTCCAGTTCTCTCGACTCTTATCCTCCCGAAAATGTAGTAGATGGGAACAAGCAGAGTTGTATGTTCACAAGGGATGCGAAACCGCGATGGTGGCGTCTGGACATGGGGAAGGCCTACCATGTACTCTATGTGGCCATCACCATACCGTACTCAAGTGAGTAGCACCTCCCTCGTAGTAACGAACTAGTGCATGATCCTACTATTTAACTCTTCTAGAAAACGTAACGGTTATGTTTTTGATATAAAAAAAATCACAATGCGGGGCATTGTACACGTGAAAAAAAAATCACTGTTTGCAAAAATAGATTAAAAAAAATCTAAGAAATTAAAAACCATACCAGCATGTCGATACGAAAAACAAAAACTCTCATATACGGTAATATATACTGTAAGATATTAAACCCTCTCCCCCTTGGCACAGCTGCACTAACGACTCATACGTTGATTGGAATTTTCAGAGATGCTTTATTATAATATATAAATACGTATGTATATATGTATTTTCCTGTTTATAAAATATAAATAGACACGTAAAATAAACCTTAAACAGTACTATTGTGTTTAATGGTTTCTTTCATTTAGTTATATATACATTCTATAATATCGGTAACCAATTTCTTTAGTTAATTATCAAAGCAGTAGTCTTTGTAACAACTTAGGTTTAATTAAACAGGTTCTTTGATTGGCTACTTGGTTTGTAACTACCTTCTTTAATTGGCTGCTTTTTTTTTCATACAGTGTGAAAAACATATTGTAAAATTTATGGTAAATTACTGTATTACACCGTAAAATTTACAGATATACCATTACTTTTACGGTGGACACCGTATTTTTTAAAGTACTTTATATCAGTTTCACTGTAATACTTACAGATGATTCACAATACTTTTATGGTGAATCTGTTGCTTTCGTTTTTGTACACCATAAAACATGTAAAATTTACCACACGTATTACAAAAGGCAACTTTCAATATAATGTTTACGTAACACTAGTTTCTAAATAAAAGCTGCAACTATTTCATAAATGTTTATCTTTTTAATTTGCAAGATTGTTATACTCATTTATCCCCACAAATGTACTTTGATTTATATTAGCTACAGGCCTGTAACTTTCTCTGTCATTGAAAAAAAAGAGCAATTTCATGCACATTAACACGAATGACAACTTTTCTATTAAACTATAAAATAATACTATTTTCAAACACATCACACATTAATCGTTATACAGAAAGAAGAAGAAAAAAGGAAATTAACATATCAAAGAAAAGTTTAAAATATAACTCCTGTAGTTACTGAATGTTTGACCAGTAGCTTACAAATAAACACATGGATATGTACAGAGACAAGCTAAACACCTGACACAGAAATTATTTAACACATGAAAGCAAAACGCTTAAACTAAACACACGGGGTGTTTCTAGTTAAACGTATAATGATTCATTAAACACTTAAACAATTAAGCTAAACACATGAGGTATTTCTAGTTAAACATCTAATGATTCATTAAACAATTAAACTAAACACGTGGGGTGTTTCTAGTTAAACATCAAATGGTTCATTAAACAATTAAACTAAACGCAATTCTAAACACCTCAGTTGTTCAATTTCTGAAAGTGTAGACTACGTTTATCTATCAGATTTTATAGTCTCTTAATGTTTCTTTATTTATCTAATTAATATAACATACTATTAAAATTAATTCATATAATTTTGTTAACACATTGGAAACTACGCATCCTGTAGTTCAGTAATGCCTACAATACCATTTAAAATCATAATTTTTCAAAAATCCGTTTTGGAATAATACAAGCATTCAGTTTACTTTGAACAAATAATCTAAATTATGGCAATTTTAATTTTCTCGTTTACCATTATCTGTGTCATATACTAAAAATGTTCATGAAACCTGGTTTGATTTACACAGTAAATTTTTTTTTTTATATTTCATGTACAGTATATAGTGCTGGTAAAAGTAGTTCAACTACTGAAGTCACTCAGTTTGTTTAATAATTAGTGTGAGCTTATTTGTTTCTTTTTGATTATTTCTGTATGTAGAAATCGGCAATCTCTTCAGAAAAGTTCAAATAGCAACGATAATCTTCCTTAAAGCGATTCACCTAAGCATTTCGATTAATTTTAAACTTAAACCCATTATTGTACTGATTTAATGAAATAAAAGACTGAAAATCTGAATACTTTTGTTTCTTTGTTATAGTCAGATCCATTCAAAATCAGTAAAACATCTTCGCATTGTTCCATCTTGAAACTTTCCTGCTGTAGTATATACATCCGGGTTATTGTTAAACTGCTTTGATTTTCTTTTACCATTTTTAAGCAGGGTGTTGAGCGTCTCTTAGTAGTTAGCGTATCGGACTGGGGATCCAAGGTTTCGGTTTCAAGATATCAACATTATGTATCCATACACACTTCGCACTCTCAGCTGTGGGTGCATTATAAGAGTGGCAGTCAATCTTAATAATTGGCTAAGAGTAACCGCTTTATCTATAAAGCTATACCCTTGCTTTTTTTTTCTTCTTCTCCCTATCTCAATGTATATGTATACCCCTAGCAAATGCCTGATGAAACAACTCAAAGATATTTTTTTCTAAAAATAGTGATGAATTAATATAAAATGCGCAGTCAAACCAATTTCTTGGATCAGAACGCATGCGAAATATGATTGTCTAGTTGACGTTTTTTGTCATTCCATGTGTTATTTCATAAGGAAAATTGCAAAGGAGACTGACTGCAATGCATTGTTAGCAAATATATTTGGGTTTAGATGCAATGGATACATCCAGCACAATAGAGCGCTCAGATTCCCTAAGTAGCCGCGAGATTTTTTCAGTTGAATACCACCGTTCCTTGTCATTTTACTGAGCGCCATAAAAGACTGCTAACTAAGTGATCGCTTTTTGGCAATTTTTATTTCTGTAAGTGTCAATGGAGAGATATTAAGTTCAATTCAGATCAGTTTATTCGACATGATTCAATAAATTTCATGCATGTATATAATACCAACATAAATAAATAAATATATATATAAACCGGACAACAACAAATATATACACGAACACGTTCCTCTTTTCATGCGTTTTTTCATTTATGCTTCTACCTTCGAAATATTTTTTTCAATCAGTTGACGAATGAAGTACCGTTTATTGTGAAATTTCCTTACAAAAAAGAAACATTTTTACTCTTACAAGTTTTTATATTTTGTTGTTGTTGTTTCTACAGTCAACAGTTCAAGAGATAAATAGCGTGGCAGACAGTCAGACATATGTCTAGTATAAATATCGATAATATTTTCATTTTCTAGCTTTATTTTAATACTTTATATTAAACTTACAACTTAACTGTTTTCACAGAAATCACTGAAAACGGGCTATGTATAATCCGAATTTTCAAAGTAAAATTTTGTTTTTACATAATAACGTAATTATCCAGATAGTTTGAATTTGATGTCATTATACATTCATTAAAAAATATATTCCTTATATTATAATCAATACGCGTGAGTAAATGAATTTAGTAATGTAATGTCACGATTGTTTCAAATGAGTTAAGTATATTAGTGTGTGTTCATTCAAAAGCTGTTGATTTTTGTTGCTCTTTAGATTCATATCAACAATTCACCACATATGTTATTAGTGTGAAGAACCAAAACATCCTCTACCATAGGTGCTCATCTTTCAACGGAAAATTCGGTAAGAATGTTTTGTTTTTCGTTGTTGTTGTTTTCATTTTAACGTAAATACCTTTGTCTTTTCTCGATTAATATACCATATGGGATTGGCAGATGAATGAACTCTGGTCTGGCAGCTTGTCGAGGTCATGGCGCAGACGCCAAGCATACAGTTATTTTCTTTGAATATGAGAAACAAAAATATGCTGGAATATTAGAGTTACAACTAATAAAGATACAAGTTAATCAATAGGTGAGTTAATTCAAATGAAATAATATGATAATAGAGTAATGAAACACGAAGCTAGAACTAATTGAGTTAATTCAAATGAAATAATATGATAATAGAGTAATGAAACACGAAGCTAGAACTAATTGAGTTAATTCAAATGAAATAATATGATAATAGAGTAATGAAACACGAAGCTAGAACTAATTGAGTTAATTCAAATGAAATAATATGATAATAGAGTAATGAAACACGAAGCTAGAACTAATTGGGCTAGTTTGATACATACTCTGTTGGAACAAGGTACAAATGTTCTCCCACCCCGGTAGCTCAGCGTTAAGTTTACGGACTTACAACGCTAAAACCCGGGGCTCGATTTTACGCAGATCACAGAGCCTTGCGCTGAAAAATAACAATAAAATCAAGAACTAACTGCTCGACAAATTCAACAGTCACGAGTGAAAGAGCCGAGAGGGAAGTAGCAATAAACACTGTACTCGTTATCACAAGGCCTAAAACTGGGACAATAGAAACGTAGTTCCTTATTCTTCAAAGAAACGTTCTTTTTTATTTGTTTGTTTCTTAAATGCGTCCTGCCAATCTTCCGTACAAAGCTCTGTAGAATTGTATAAACCTTCACACTGCTAGTCAATATTTAGAAAAAAAAAGTCAGCCCAAATCCTGTAACAAGGTTGTGGTGCGTGCATTTATTACATTCACAGTCTTCTCTGATGAAAGATTATACATATATTTCAGATGACAGAGTGGATATTTTGTTTAGTCTGACTTCACAGTACTAGCGTTTAACATAAATAATACCTTCAGACAGGCTGTAGTAAGGCAAGTCATTGACAGAAATATTAACCACCTGAGTCAATAAAAATTAACAGAATAAAATGGTGTATAGCAAGCTAAACGTTGTAACAATGAAAATAAACCTCAGGCAGATTAAATAGATTTCACGTAATCTCAAACAATTTCTCTTTTTTGTGCCCTATTTAAAACTAAAATTTGCAAAAGTTTTCGCAATGACTTCACCAATAGAAACTCTAAAAGTAAGCACTTATTTGTTGCAAAAGAAACAAAATACTCATAAATTACTCAGCCCTCTAGTGGCTCAGCTGTAAGCTTAAGGGCTTAAAACGCGAAAATTCGAGGGGTTTTCTCTGCTGTGGGAACAGCGCAGATAGCCTATTTTGCAGCTTTGTGCTTAAATGAATTACACAAACAAACAGACAGCATTTTTATGATGTAATATAATTTAAGCATTTTAAACTATCGTAAGGCTGGGCCGAGTGTGTTCATGTTTCGCGTGCCGGACTGTGGATCTACAGGTCCAATATTCGCGTCCCGTTACCGTAGGTGCGTTATAAGGGTAATGGTCAAATCCCACCATTCAATCAGACAAGAGTAACACAAGAGTTGGTAGTGGACGATGTTGTCTAACTTTCTTCGCTCTAGACTATTACTTCAAAATTAGGGACGAGAGTCCTTGTGGAGTTTTGCGAGAATATATGCAAATAGACAAATCATCGTAAGAGAT
>NW_013665685.1:1235663-1237929 GCF_000517525.1 Limulus polyphemus
GATAGCCCTCGTGTAGCTTTGCGCGAAATTCAAAACAAACAAACAAGAAATACTGAAAAGTGTGTTGTTTAGTAGAAGGCGTGGTTTGGCCCGTTGGTAGGGTTCTGGATTTCTAAACTGGTGAGCCGCGTTCAAATTCTTGCGATGCCACAAAATATTACCCACACTTCAACTTATAGGTTCGTTATCAGAGTAACACTTAATCCCTTGGTTTGTATAGTGGAGGGTGCTGTTGACTGGTTGCCTTCCCTCTGGTCAGTTAATCAAAATTAGGGACGGTATCAGATAGAATTAGTAGTTTTTCCATAAATACAAAACTGTATTTTATTTTTGATTAGAAAGCACTGTAGTTTGTTACGATGCTTAATTTTTCGTTTAAAAGTAAATGTTTATTTCACACGATTCTTGATTTGTCGTGTGATACGAATTAACGTATTCTATTGCCTCTCCGTATAGTCTACACGTGAAGATTTTGTTAACTTTATTTTTACAATTAAAACTTCAAGACTGAAGTACTTTTAGCTAAAAAACGTAATTTCTACAACTTAGATACCTCTTAGACAAATACGGAAGTATATGTAGTGCAAGAAGCTGAGAGACATACAAGTTTCAAGTCTGCCAAACTTACGTAGTTTAAACCGAATTTGGTATGATATTTAACACTGTTCATATCTTTTAATTGAAGTTACATTAACACGTGTGTCCTCATTTTTGTTAATTATATTTGCATCATCGACCCCTGTGACTAAGGAGTAAGTTTGACGTCTCCTAACGCTAAACGTCGGAGTTTGATCCCTTTGGTTAGCACAACGCAGATGACCCATTTATGTGTCATTGCGCTTAAAACAAATAAATCTTTTATGTTATTACAAGTTACAGTTTTTACAGTGAGGAAGAATTTTTAAAACAAGTATGACGTTTCTATTACTGGTACTTGAGAATGATCGCACAACTGATCGAAAAATCGTACTTGTTTTTAAATTATTCTTCCTTACTGTAAAAGTTGTAGCTTATAATAAAATGATACTTTTAATCAGCTAGTAAACTCAAAACGAAACTATTAAATAAATTGTTTATCAGGTTAGTTAAGCATTCTTAACTGAACTTTTTAACTTAGAATTGTGTGTGCCTTGCAAGTAACAGACTGTTATCATTAACCTCTGTGTACAATAAATGCGTTTAGTTTTCATCATCAGTTTATAAGGACTGTGAACTATTCAAGTACAGATTCAGCGTGTAATTTTTTCCCCTTTCGGTGATCAACTTCTGTGTATCACGAGTAGTGTCAAGTCGTGTTATCAGCTGTTATATATGGTTTACTCTGTGAACTCTTTTTTTTTTCTAACTACCTTTTCCGTGTCAAAAGCTTTGTGGAGTCTGTCTTATCACCATCTGTTTCGTGTTAACGTGAAAATGTTTTCATCGTCAAATTCTATGTGTTGTAAACTTTAATATCAAATACTGCGTGTTGCAGATACTGTAACATTTTCTGTCATCGACTGCAACGCCCTCGCCCTGTATATTTCGACCGTTCCTTTGATGTTGTTGCTATTATTTTTAATGCAAAACTACAAAATGAACTATATGAACTCTGTCCACTGGAGAAATCGAACCCCGGATGTTAGCGTTGTAAATTTGTAAACTTAACGCTGACCCACTGGGGACTTTCTTTAATATAGTCATATTTCATAAAAGTAATAAGTGCACTTTTTCTCTGTCAATTCCTTTCCTTTAATAAACTGTCATGTTTATTAAACGTAATAAGTGCACTTTTTCTCTGTCAATACATTTCCCGTAATAAACTGTCATGTTTATTAAACATAATAAGTGTACTTTTTCTCTGTCAATACATTTACCGTAATAAACTGTCATGTTTATTAAACGTAATAAGTGCACTTTTTTCTCTGTCAATACCTTTCCTTTAATAAGTTGTCGTGTTTATTAAACGTAATAAGTGCACTTTTTTCTCTGTCAATACCTTTCCTTTAATAAGTTGTCGTGTTTATTAAACGTAATAAGTGCACTTTTTTCTCTGTCAATAACTTTCCTTTAATAAACTGTCGTGTTTCTTAAACGTAATAGGTGCACTGTTTTCCCCGTCAATACCGTACCTTTAATAAACTGTCATGTTTATTAAACGTACTAAGTGCACATTTTCTTTGTCAGTACCTTTCCTTTAATAAATTATCGTGTTTATTAAACATAATAAGTGCACATTTTCTTTGTCAGTACCTTTCCTTTAATAAATTATCGTGTTTATTAAACA
>NW_013665685.1:1238890-1246410 GCF_000517525.1 Limulus polyphemus
CTGTCATGTTATTAAACGTAATAGGTGCACTGTTTCCCCGTCAATACCGTACCTTTAATAAACTGTCATGTTTATTAAACGTACTAAGTGCACATTTTCTTTGTCAGTACCTTTCCTTTAATAAATTATCGTGTTTATTAAACTTACTAAGTGCACTGTTTTTCTCTGTTAATGTTTTCTTTAAATAAACTGTCATGTTTCGTAAATGTAATAAGTGCACTTTTTTCTGTAAAGCTTCGCAGACTGTGGTTCTCCACTGTGGTGATGGCCAGGGAATATTTGGTCACTACATTCATATTGAAGACAACAGACCGGATTTTACTTACTTTGCTTTGTGCCAGGTGGATGTTATCGTACTTAAAGGTGAGTTCCACCGAGTTATAACTGCTTTTTTTTTAATTCTTTTCCTTAGTGTACTGAAACCTTTATAGCGCTTTAGAATTTTTCGCAACTTGTTCCTTGAAACTGAGCACTACAATATATTTTAAGGGGTGTCTATATAATCAATCAACTTATCGATAAAACAGTCTAATTTAAATGAGCTTGTTGCCCACTCCCAAGATTTTATAAACCTCTATATTATAATGCCACGATAAAAGTTAATAAATAGTTATTTTTTATTAGAGTTATGTTTAATCAGTTAATGTTAAGGAGTCATTTCAGTATAAATTATTTCTTCGTCCTATTTTTCGTGTTATGAACAACCCTCTGTCTATGTATATGTACATTTATCTGTCTCTCTCTCTATATATATATATAGGTGTTTGTGTGTGTGTGTGTATTTATAGTACAAGTAGTAATAAACAAACAAATTATGAGTTTAACAACATCATGTGTAAGTTGGCGAGAGATATTACTGTCGCCACACGTGTAAGACAGACAGATAAAATTAGGATACATCCTGGGAATTATGCAATGATCTTTGTGGGAGAGGTATCAGCGGGAGTAGAACCCACGTAGCGTAGAGAATTTAACCTATATACACAATCCTCACGTGCAAAATGAAAGTATAAAACCAGTTGAAAATTAGGAATGGGTTTAGATGTTGTATTCCACAGCATGCCACTTTTACACCTCCATTATCCATCTATGGGAAGGCGATAGCATCTAATGGAACAGAATGGAATAAAAAGAACAATAATTAATACATTATAACAGATAATTTAAGAGGGCCATGGATACTTATTATCTAACAAGACATTGAGGGTGATGAATATAATGTATCTTCATAAATTAATGCCCAAGCCTCCGTCCAACCATATACATCCTTGTTTCAGTAGTATACATAAATAACCCTGCTTTCTTTATTACTAGCATATTTATTACGCGTACTCTGTAAGTTTTAACACGCACTGCCTAACATCCTCATGCTAAGGTGCGCGTGAATGACGTGAACAATACACGAGATGAACGATGGATTCTTTAATAAGTATACTCAATCATTGTTTATTGCAACGAAGTTTAAGAGTATTACTTAAAACCCTACTAATATTATTATTTTGAAATATCAGTAAATCGTTGTTTTTCAATACTTACGATATTAAAATGCACAATAAATAACGCTTTTTTATTGAAATTTTACAATACGATTAAAAAATTACATTATAAAGAACATGGTTTATACAGAGTAAATACAAAGCCAGTCATAAGAAATACAAAACATTTTACTGTAAAAACCTGCATTGTAGTTAAGCACAAAGTCACATAATGCGCTATCTGTACCCTGCCTGCTACGGGTATCGAAACCCGGTTTCTAGCATTGTAAATCCGCAGACATATCGCTGTGCCACTGAGGGTCCATTTTACTGTAAAAACCTGCATTGTAGTTAAGCAACAAATTGCAAATTTCTGTACAAAGGATTGTTACTACAGGTGAAGGAAGTCAATGAACATGGAAAGAAAGAATTGATGTTTATAAAATAATATTTGCACCATATCAGCCAATTTTTATGTCTAAGTCTTTAAAAAAAGAGTTTCAATATCATATGTTGTATTATTTCATTTCTAATTCAGGAGGAAGTACAACCTATTTATGCATGATTCCAAAAAAAAAATCTTTATTTTCATGATTACTAGTTGAAGTACTGTTCTTTGTACTGGAAAGACCCAAGGATCCCCGGGTGATGACACTGACCCTCTTTTGTCACTTCCCAGAGGCCCTTAAGGATACATACCAAGTTTGGTGATAATCGGTCCAGCAGTTCGCCAATTATAAGCAGGCACACACACACACACATACTGTTGTCAAATAATGGTTTAGATTTAAATACCATAACTATTAGTACCTTGAAAGATATAGTATCGTGTGATACAAGACCAAGTACCCTTTAATGCTGTCATGAATCAGCAGGATAAGATTATTGTATTAAGGTCTCATTTCCCTAGATCATGGTTTCCCAAATCTTTGCTTAAGACAGCCAGATGGATAGTTTGTTGTTCACTCTTCCACCCGTACACTCTGAAAATTATTTTGATACCCCTCCCATGCAGTGGCATTACTACAAAGGATGGACCCCCAGCATAAAAAGTAATTGGGCCCCAACATTTATTTCCCCATAATTATAGTTAAAATTCTGGCTGATTCGCTCGCCCTTTTTGGCTTGCTTCCCCCTCGCAATTGCGGGGGCTTCAGGGAGCATACTTACACCACTGCTCCTATGGACCCATTCAACCATATTTTATAGGGTTTTCGACTGAACAATTTGTATGAAGTGACCAACTAAATTCTGGAAGTTTATTTGGCAGTATCCCGGCTGGAATTGTCCAGCAGTTACATAGTAGTAACAGATGTAGACCAAATAGGTACTTTTATTCCATATTTAATAGTAAATAGCATTTTAGGTTGTAATTCTTAAGCAGATACAGAAATAAGTGTGACTGACCTGATCTTTGCTTTCACCAATTAATATTCCAAATATTTAATTATTTCATTGATTTGATTTTCCACCTCATTAATATTGGTGTTATAATATTTCTCCACTTCATAGATGTATTTTTGTACTTCTTCAATTTTATCATTATATTCCCTCTGTGATTCGTTGATAATTTTGTTTTTGTAATCCCTCTGTACATCTCAATAGCTTCATCGATCTTGCCTTAAATGATATAAATTTTTCTTCTCAGTTCTTCTTTAAATATTACATCTCTTTAATGTAATTCTTCTTTTAAACTTCTGTCTCTCTTCATCATCTCTAACAAAGTGTTGATCTCGCATCGTGTTCATGTTCGCATCTTAAAGTTTACACAAAGTTCTATTTTAGTTTCACAATAATAAGTCTCACTCTTGAATTCCGATACGGGTTTGTGACGTTGTTCTATCATTGGATTTGTTCTCTAGGATTATTTGGTAAAAATAATGCCAAGACCAGTCTACATAACAATAACAACTTAATTCATTTTTCTATAACGTTTATTACAGGTCACCTTCACATATAGGCCTAACTTCACAAACAACGTTTTAACAGGAAGTTCAAAACTAATGTACGCCTAATTTACAAATAAATTTACTTACAAGAGTCCTCGCTAATTGATCAAAACCAGACACGCTGGAAAACTCAATGAATTACAGTAGAATAGACGCAATAACTGTCGCTGACTCTCTAACTGACACTTACCTGAATTACTCATTTAGAATGCTGAATAATTCACTGAGTCTAATATATATCTCTCGCTTTCTACTTCCTGCATGAAATCTCTAGATCATTACGTCATCACCATGATTAGCTCCCTCTAGCAAACAAACATATAAATTAGAATATTAAAAATACAACTATGATAATTTTTTGAGGCTTCGTCAACCCAAAATTTCGTTTTCTGGTGCGAGTTTTCTACGGTAATATTCTCAAAATTGAGCTTACTGTAATACGTTTCTCTCGCTTTAATTGCCCGTTTTCAGTTTTTAACCTTACTAGACTTTTTTTTTTTCAAACTTTCGATGACTATGATAATCTTTTGAATTTCATCTAGCCATGATGGTGTTTTTACATTTTATAATTTAGTCATCCTCACGATTTTATAACTGTCAACTAAAGCAAAAAGCAGCATGTTGGTACATTTAACACATAAAGAATATATAGTGGCTGCAATTGAAGAGTTCCAGAACTTAAAGGTGCTTTGAAATGTCAAACTATTTTAGTTAACTATTTCTAAAAGATAAAGAATTGATAAGAAATGAGTTTTTTTTTTTGTTGTTCTTGTTTTTTGTCAGAACGGTATGCATGCGGTGAACCCGACCACCCAACTCAAGCCTATACAACGAGGGAGCATAACACAGTAGAATACCACTGTGTGTCTGGTTACAGGTTGAAAGGAAACCCCAGGCGTCGCTGTCTTCGCTCTGGACAGTGGGATGGTTTACAGCGGACCTGTATAGGTTAGCATTACAAAGATACCTCTTTTCACGTGCACAGTAATGGATTTTAAGCAGCAAATTACCATATTCACAATAATATTTAAATAAGATATTATTTTTTACTTCAAATAACGCTTGATATCAAAACTGTAATCGTTTTTTAAGATGTGTTTTTGTACTAAATGTCATAACAAAAGCAAAAAAAAAATGAATTTAGTGTTGTATTTTCGAAAATGCATTCTTCTTCTTTTTCCGTATAACAGATGAAATGCTGTCGCTTCATCTAGATTTCTAAACGAAATATCAATATCAGTGACTACATTTTTCAATACTTTATAGAGGTCACCTGTCGGCGACTGGATGAAGTACAAAATGGAAGAGTAAGAATGAATGGACTTCGACGAAACCGCCCTGTTCAGGGCAGTAACGCTTTTTACTCTTGCGAAGGCGGGTACGTTCTCCATGGCAATGCTACACGGGAGTGCAAAGAAGATGGAAGTTGGAGTGGTGGAGACTCTTCGTGTTATCGTAAGAATAGCAATAATTAAAATATTGCCAGGTACTCAGTGGCTCCTTAAAGTTCAAGATTGCAGTTATGATACCAAACGTCGTCCTTTTTTTATTTAATCATTTTAAGGTGTTAAACGACGTCTAACACAATTAAAACCTATAACAAGAAATGTTTTGTTAATATTCAGTAAACAGTTGTAGTGTAAACGTATATATAGTGAGTCATACATCTTTTTTACTGTCGTTGGCTATAAGGAGCTAACCCTTTACAGATTCATGGATTTACTTTTCGTAACAGGCTACAAACTAGTGAATTAATCACATGGGCTTAAGATTAACAACGGAATATTGGATTAGATTTCAGAAAATCTATGTTGACACTCCCCAAGTCAATACACTTGTTACGCCACAAAAGTGCTGACATTTTATGACCTTACAAGTTATGGAATAACATTTGAACCACAGTTCATAAAAGAGAGACGAGCAGTGTTGAATTCAGGGGGTGATGTACAGGGGGTATTTCCCATCATGTCGAATTTTAATTTCAATTCATCCCCCCCCCCCAGCTTCTCGTTCACTCCCCTCCGGTGGAAAGGTCTGTATTCAACACTGGATACGAGCTTAGTAAACATAATTGTAACGTGAGTTACCTTAGACATTACAAATGAAATAAACAAAACATGTTAAGACACGTAGTAATTAGCATAATGAATTTAAAATATTTGAATTAACATGTCTAGATCTAATAAAACTTGTGAGAACTTTCGTTTGATGGTTACTTGAACTCCGTGAAGTTATTGGATGTTGATTCACGAATCTTTCCCAGCCTTCGAAGCATAGAAAGTAAAATAATTTAGTGTTAACAGAATAATTACATTAAAATAAAGCGTCACACTTCAACTTTTAGGATTGCTTAATCTTCAATCTAATGACCTTTTTTTTGTTTGTGTGTTAATACATTTTCTTAAAGTCTCGTCGTTGAAAATAAAATATAACATTTAATAGCAAAAATTAATAAAAATATTCAAACTGATTCAATTCTAGGCTAGGTGATGGTAGTGTCTACGCACAAATTTAGAGCTTATAGCCGGAGAAACTGACCAGAATTTGATATTTTTGAATGAATGTGTAACATGGATTGCTTTTAATATCTACACTTCACCCTAAAATGGGGCTTTGTTGTTGTTGTTGTTGTTTTATTTTTAGCTATTAATTGTGGATTTCCACGACACCAAACTGTGGGAGGGAAATACTACCTTCTCAACGAGACCACAACCTACCAAAGCATGGCAAAGTTAGAATGTCTAGATGAACATAAAGCCTTTGGCCCTTCATCTCTCATCACATGTCGAGAAGACGGAACATGGAGTGGATCACAAGCTAGTTGTGTTAGTGAAGGTACGTATTAGTTGTTTAATTTTAAATTTACTGACATTTCTAGATCATGTCAAAGAAACAATGCTTCTATTATCGACCTGTTGTAAATGTTATGCTATAATCTTTAAAAATAATGTATTATCTCTATAAAGTGCATTTTAATATTCTTTCTATACCTAATTGTACGACAACTGAAGATACTATAAAATATTATACTTTAATAAAGAACAATAAGGTTTAACCGTGATGAGTTTTGTTCTTCCATACTCCATTGTTGTTTTTATAATAAAAAACATATTAATTTTCAATACTCATATAGACCAAATTTTAAGATAATCTAATAGCAAAGATGTATGTATTTGAAAGTTTACTCTTAATCCTTTAAAGACGATTGCATAGAATTTGAGGTATAATTTCTGAGATTATTAGTATATGATGTTTAAAAAGCAACTTTATAAAGATACATTAACTGTAGTAAACTCTTCTCATCCATGATGTATCGGGTTATTCTAATAACTTTGAAAATTCACATTTTTCTTCCAAGGCGACGGAGGGGAATGAAAGAGATGCATGTTTTTATTTGAATATAATATTTGCAAGAAAAAATATTAACCACCTGTTTTCTGCTGTTATTAATAGGATAAAAGGAATCATAGCAGTCAGCAGTTCTGTTCTAGGGGGGCCCATTGACTGCTCTGCTCTTGAGCCCGGAATTTTTGTCTTTCTACAAGATACCCTCTTTTACCGATATTAATATAAATGGGTATTGAAGCTCAACGGTCTTTTTAATAACACCTAAAATTTCCTGTGTATCTCTAGGGTTTTATATGTGTTCTTGGACTGCAGTTATCCCGAAATATTGTAAATCATTGTATGTATTAGTATCTTTTGTCAGCTTTTTCTCGATATGATGATTTTTTTCTGTGTTTTAGCTTTCTGCAACTGCTTATCCAAAAAGCGAGTGAACAATGCCAGTGTGTTTAGCGCATAACGTCACATGAGCAATCCTGGTCGTATGATAAGCACAGAATATTTAACAAATCTCTAAAGTGCATACAGATTGTAAACCTTAACGAAGCACTCGGATATTTGATTTTATTTGTAAAGGCAGGAGACACATCTTAGCCATCTAACGGACAAAATCGGTGGGGAACATCAAAAGTACGCATAACAATCGCAAAATTGTTAAAACAGTGATATTTGATTTTATTTGTAAAGGCAGGAGACACATTTTAGCCATCTAACGAACATTTTAGAACGGACAAAATCGGTGGGGAACATC
>NW_013665685.1:1246444-1247606 GCF_000517525.1 Limulus polyphemus
AAAATTGTTAAAACAGTGATACAGGCTTATAAATACGAATACTAGTAAATTCAGCGTCAAGTAACATTTACAGTCATTTTCCAGAGTTTTTTGCTTTGCGAATCCTTTCTTTCAAGTTCTTTTCTGTATAAGTTGGAGTTTATTAACCTTTCTCTTTCTAATTGTTTTTCACTGGTCCTGCTCCTTTAAAAATTGGACTATTTCCCACATTAATTGTTTCACTTTTTGCTGCAACTTCTCTAGATATTCAAAGTCAGTCGATATATTCTTCGTAATGAGCTCATTTCGGTTCTCACTTCTCCGAAAGGGAAACTAAGTCATTAACCAGATGTTTCAAGTTTTTATTTTTCTGCTGTATCTGTACGGAATCTGCCTGGTGTTGATGGCAACGATGAAAGTTCAGACTGGGGTCGAAGAAAAAAGGAAATTAACATACAGCATCAGGTTTGATCGTTTTTAAACTTCTTCGTTCTATACACTGAAGATTCCAATTAAATGTTTCATAATAGTAGTATTCTGGATAATTCCAGTAAAATCCATTTAAAATATAGCTCAAATTCTGCAGGGATCGTAAATAAAGAACACTCATACCTTGTTTTTATTGTTTTTCAGACTATTACTGCCCCACAGTGGCACAGTGGTATGTCTGCGGACTTGTACTGCTGGAGACTAGGTTTCGATACCCGTGGTGGGCAAAGCACAGATAGCCCTTTGTGTAACTGTATGCTTAATAACAAACAACAACATATTGTTGCTACAATCAAACACGACTCAGTCTGATATTTTGAACACTGTTTCTTATCTCAGAATGTAAATCAGGCAGTTAAAAGAGGGGGGGGATTTTGTCTCTTTTATAATTATTTTGTTGTTGTTTTTCGAAGTTATTCCAGTTGGGAGCTAAATTTTACCACACCTGTTTTCGTAGCTAGTCCTCAGTCAGTTGAGAGTTATATTTTACCACACTTGTTTTCTGTAGCTGGTCCTCAGTCAGTTGGGAGCTTTTTTTTAACCACACTTGTTTTCCATAGCTAGTCCTCAGTCAGTTGAGAGTTATATTTTACCACACTTGTTTTCTGTAGCTAGTCCTCAGTCAGTTGAGAGCTATATTTTACCACACTTGTTTTCTGTAGCTAGTCCTCAGTCAGTTGGAAGCTTTTTTTTA
>NW_013665685.1:1248523-1259171 GCF_000517525.1 Limulus polyphemus
TACTTGTTTTCCTATTAGCTAGTCCTCAGTCAGTTGAGAGCTATATTTTACCACACTTGTTTTCTGTAGCTAGTCCTCAGTCAGTTGGAAGCTTTTTTTTAACTACACTCGTTAATATCTTCCTTCTTACTGTTTGCAAATTCATGGCTTTGCGTCTTGGTTAATTCCACGCGCCACCGCTGCTGCTAGTCAGCGTAACTTTAAATGTCAGTAGCTACTGGGCATTATCCGTAAAATTGTTCAACGTCAATAACTGCCTGCACTGCCTGTAGATACTGGACATTATCAGTTAAATTGTTCAACGTCAATAACTGCCTGCACTGCCTGTAGATACTGGACATTATCCGTAAAATTGTTCAACGTCCAGAACTGCCCGCACTGCCTGTAGATACTGGACATTATCCGTAAAATTGTTCAACGTCCAGAACTGCCTGCACTGCCTGTAGATACTGGACATTATCAGTTAAATTGTTCAACGTCCAGAACTGCCCGCACTACCTGTAGATACTGGACTATTATCAGTTAAATTGTTCAACGTCCAGAACTGCCCGCACTACCTGTAGATACTGGACTATTATCAGTTAAATTGTTCAACGTCCAGAACTACCCGCACTGCCTGTAGACACTGGACATTATCAGTTAAATTGTTCAACGTCCAGAACTGCCCGCACTGCCTGTAGACACTGGACATTATCCGTAAAATTGTTCAACGTCCAGAACTGCCTGCACTGCCTGTAGATACTGGACATTATCCGTAAAATTGTTCAACGTCCAGAACTGTGCACTGCCTGTAGATACTGGACATTATCCGTAAAATTGTTCAACGTCCAGAACTGTCTGTAGATACTGGACATTATCCGTAAAATTGTTCAACGTCCAGAACTGCCTGTGTTTTGTTTCTCAAAATTAAATAAATGGTGAACCTTTGGAATAATACCGTCCGTCAGTTGTCTTAAAACTCACATGACACACGATACGAATACGTGAATAATCTTATTACTTATACTAAATACGAATACGTAAATAATCTTATTATTTCTACTAAATATGAATACGTGAATAATCTTATTACTTATACTAAATACGAATACGTAAATAATCTTATTATTTCTACTAAATACGAATACGTGAATAATCTTATTACTTATACTAAATATGAATACGTGAATAATCCTATTATTTCTACTAAATACGAATACGTGAATAATCTTATTATTTCTACTAAATACGTGAATAATCTTATTACTTCTACTAAATACGAATACAAACACTAAGATCAATTGTCCAAGTAACACTGTACGTGTTTTGAGAGACATAATATGGACATGTAATAGTTTAGTATTTCCTTTCAAACTATTTTGCCACCTGGTGGCATATAATGCTAAACTTCATGATTGGATCCTTGCCGCACATTCGCTCTTTTTCAAATTATCATTTAACTTCCTAGAACTTGCGGCATTTTTTCGTTAATTTTAGAATGAATTAAACAATTTTGTTATCACACAACAAGAAAGCATTGAAGTCATCAAGTTGAAAGTTACACTAAAACACATTTTGAATTAAAAAAAAGACCTTATGAGGTATATGTACTTGTAGTATTAACTTCAATGCAGTGTTCAGTTTGTGCGAAATTCTGTGTTAATGCAAATCATACACAGTTAAATATCATTCAAAATGATTTTGCTTTTTTTATTTCCCATTCTATTTTTCCTACGTTTTGGCATATTCTTAAATTCATGTCCTTTTATTAATCATTTCAATATATATATATGTAACGTACTATTCAAATACATGAATGATTTCTATTTTAATGTCATACATTTAAAGCTATGGATTTAACATTTTCAGTTGAAGTCTTCTTTTATTATTGTATACTTCACGCTTTCTTGTAAATATGATGAATTGTTCTCAAATGAAGAATTCGACCTAGAGGTGAGGTTTGTACATGAGTCAAAAGCAATGAGTAATTACAACTAAATGGTAAATTTATAATGGACGTCATAAATTGTTACAGAAAACACAAAAGAAAAGCGAATAAGTTTTATAGTGTACTAATATTTTGTATTCGGTTTAAGCAGAGCAATACATCTTGATTTTAGGCTACCATAAATTTAACAATGTGTAATGATGAAATATTGTTCCAAATATCCTGTTAAAACAGCGATAGATGTTAGGACAAGTTTTTTGTTGCCTTTTATCTTCCCCAGTTTCATTATAAGCCCATACAGCCGTGGTTGCGAGTGTTCTCTCTAGGTATCATTTCGCCACATTTGCTGAATGCTTGGGATCATTGTCTTACAGGAAGATGAATTCATCATGTTTTGTTTCTCAAGGAATAGTACGATGGATAATAATGTGCTTGTACCTGTCAGCAGTCAAGGTTCTATCAATTTTCTATAGACCTCCAACACCATTGGCTGATATGATGCCCACATTTGTATTGTTTCTCCAGATGTTAAACTTTGACCGTGATACCGTTATTCTCTCTGCCATTGGACAAACTATTGTTGATTGTTGCCAAACAACTTGAATTTGGATTCATCTGTAAAGAGATGCTTCAGCTTTGCTAATCTCATCCTTTGAAGTATGAAGTCCATTTCAACTTTTTGGTGTAGTTATATTCTCTAAGCTGTGGTTTCTGAACAGTTACACATCCACTGAGGGCCACTTCGTACTAGTTTGTACTTTACTGTTCTGGATCATTAGTAGAATATCAACCAAATTTTTGCGTTTCACAAAAAGTACTTCAATTTTGAAGAGTTTGGGCTTTCTACTTCGACTACTATTACGGTTATCAACTGTAACAGTTTAAAGTATCTGTACAACTTCTATGTAAACATGAAATTTCACCCCAATCTTTCGTATGGAAAAGCCTATCCAGCCCTAATTAGGCTTCTACACGTTTGTCGTGTAGAATTTCTGTTCTGGGAGCTCCACACTGCTGCTGGGAATAGTATGTCTGATTGTGCTTTCACAGTCGTTATGCTGGTGTAACATTGTCTAATTGTCTTGATGACAACCAATAACTATGTAAGCTATCAACACGTGACTGCACTGTGGTGCAATACATGTTCATACAGTAGGGGTGGAGCAATCCCATAATATTTGCATTTTATCCACTGCTTCCATAATTATTTCTAGTAGTGTGTATATATATAACCTAATATTTTTAACTTAAACATTTTTTTTTATAAAGGTCTTAACATCCCCACGATTACAACCATAAATCTTCGGGCTGGCACACAGAAGACCCCATTATAACTTTCAAGAATTGTTGATGATATTTTGACAACTAGTGGAAACTATTATCGTGCTCTCTATATATATTCTATATTTCTATATTGTTTTTTTTTTGTTTTTTTTTTTGTAAATGTCGACAGATGGTACTTGATACAACTTACAATATGAACCAGGAAAGTTCAAAGATCTTCTGTATATCTTATCGCTTTAGATGTTGTTTATGTTTTTTGTCTTACAGGTAACACAGACGCCGCTATGAGACAGTCGGAAGATGGTGACGAGTTTTCCCTCAGTAAGTATTTTTTATTTGATGTTTAAAATATAAAGCATGCGTGCTTATTATTTATGATTGTGTTTTAAGTACGTTTAAAGGAAGACATTATCCAAAATAGGTAGTCATTTTGTTTAAATGTCACGTAATATATTTTTTAAATGTTTTACCTTATAAAAATGTGAATGAGCACAACAACGAATCAAAAATTATTCACCATTCAAGCTTTGTTTTCTTATCTTTCACACTCCCAACAAAAAAACCCAGTGGCACAGCGGCATGTCTGCGGACTTACAACGTTACAATCCGGGTTTCGATACCTGTGGTAGGCAGAGCACAGATAGCCCATTGTGTAGCTTTGTGCTTAACTTCAAACAAGCCCCCCAGTGGCACAGCGGCATATCTGCGGACTTACAACGCTACAATCCGGGTTTCGATACCCGTGGTTGGCAGAGCACAAATATAGCCCATTGTGTAGCTTTGTGCTTAATTACAAACAAACAATACAATACCCTACAAAAATTCGTGAATAAAAATATTAATTATATAAATATTGACTCTGGTGTTTCATTGGTGTCTCTGAGTTGTCTCTGAAATAAAACAAAAAAATTAACTATAATACCATATATTTTAATCTTATTTCTTTTTTATTAATCTAAATGATTTAAACGTTCAAACATTGTACAAGTAACAACGGTATTTTTTCATGGATGACTAATTAAAAAATAAACGTACACGATTTCATTACTCAAAATAAACTTATGTTGCTTGTTCAAACAAAATAATTAATTGCTTATGATAGGGAAGCAAGAATGAAATACTTGGCGTATGAATTTATATACAATATCCTTATTCAGTATTCATTATGTTTTTCTTATAATAATATACTAAACGTTCAGTACAACACGTTTCCCATCCAGAAATAGAAAAAAAATAAAAAACATTATGGATTAGCAGGTATAAAGTATCAGAATGTTTGCCTACTAACATCATTACAAACACGTTAGGTTTTCATATAAACTCCTGGAAAATGTTTTATTTTTCAATCACTTAACAGGTTTATGAATATTTGGAATTCGCACTAAACAATAGACAATAAAATGACGTGCTTTATTACGTTACAGATATCATTGTTGGAATGGTGCTTTTGGGGATTATCATTGTCCTCCTTATGGTTGGCTTCCTGGTGATCAGAAGGTAACTATTTAGGTTTTGTAGGCTGTGTATTGTTTTATACTTGTTCTATACTAACTGTAACACAAAAACTGTAACTACTGAACAGACGTTATGATTAATAATGATAAACAACAGTTATTATTGACATCCATTCAATTAGTTGGAATTAACCATAAAATTTAACTTTAAATGGTCTGACATGGCTTGGTGGTTAGGATGCTGGGCTCGTATCCTGAGGATCACGAGTTCGAATCCCCTTCCTATATATGCTCGCCCTTTCAGCCTTTGGAGGCGTGATAATGTAACGGTCAATCCCACTATTCGGTTGTAAAGAGTAGCCCAAGAGTTGACGGCGGGTGGTGTTAACTCTCTGCCTTCTCCCTAGTCTATCACTTCAAAATTGGGGACGGCTAGTGCAGATAGCCCTCGAGTAGCTTCGCGCGAAATTTGAAAACAAATATCTTCAGATTTTAAGAAACCATTTAATATTGACAGTATGTCTGTTCATGTGCAGAAAATATTTGAAAAAGCGTAACAATCGTGGTACCATCACTAACTTCTAACTGTCAGAAACTGATAAAAACTTTAGTGCGTTTAATATCGTTGACATTTATAGACTGGAAATAGAATGCTTTAGCACGTTTACTATCCTTGACCTTTATGGACTGGAAGTAGAATACTTTAGCACGTTTAATATCCTTGACCTTTATGGACTGAAAGTAGAATAATTTAGCATGTTTACTATCCTTGACCTTTATGGACTGGAAGTAGAATACTTTAGCACGTTTAATATCCTTGACCTTTATGGACTGAAAGTAGAATAATTTAGCATGTTTAATATCCTTGACCTTTATGGACTGGAAGTAGAATACTTTAGCACGTTTATTATGCTTGACCTTTATGTACTGAAAGTAGAATACTTTAGCACGTTTATTATCCTTGACCTTTATGGACTGGAAGTAGAATACTTTAGCACGTTTAATATCCTTGACCATTGTAGACTGGAAGTAGAATAATTTAGCATGTTTAATATATTTGACCTTTATGAACTGGAAGTAGAATACTTTAGCAGGTTTAATATTATTCATTTGCCTGAAACTAAAAATAAAATACTTGGACATCTTAAAAACATTGACCAAGTATTAGAATAAATACTAGGATTTTCACGTTAAAAGGTTCATGTGCTATTAGCCCTGATGAAGCCGCATTGGTGAAACGTTGGCTGAAACAAAGTTTCCTGTTATTATTTGGATAGTCCCCCAATGGCACAACGGTATGTCTGAGGACTTACACCGCTAGAAACCGGGTTTCGATACCTGTGGTGGGCAGAGCACAGATAGCCCTTTGTGTAGCTTTGTGCTTAACTTCAAACAACCCTTTTCACATCTGACACCCATCCTGCTAAAAAAAAAAAGAATGTATAACTATACAAGTTTTATATCATTTCATACTTTCGTGAGTTAATTTTCTGATGTAGTCAACAAGATGTCCATGAACATCACAATACCTGGGATACTGATCAAGTTTTGACTTCGTATCATGATCAGACAAATCACCGGCATGAACAGCCATTCAGGCCATCTATGGAATAATATAGGATCAAAAACAACGAAATCATTTGTGTAAAGCAATCTCAACTTATCTGCATAAGCCATTTTGGTGTAGTTTTCAAGATTCAGAGCGTATTCACTAAACTTCATCACTACAACAATGTACGGCCTAGACATATTCACTAAACTTCATCACTATAGAAATGTACGGCCTAGACATATTCACTAAACTTCATCACTACAACAATGTACAGCCTAGACGTTTTCACTTAACCTCATCACAACAACAATGTACAGCCTAGACGTCCAAAACGGTAGATGAGAACGTCGCTCTTCTGTAAATCACGTGATCAGGAGAGGTCTAAATCAGAAATTATGCAAGGTCTTAGAGACTCTCTCTGTAGATGTTGACAATGGTAGATCTCTTACCAGAAGCCAGAGAGAGAGAAGTCACTTCTAATTGTGTTCATTCTCTTCTTCCAGTTCAGTCGCGTAGAAAACTCATAGTTAACTTCATAATACATATTTTTCCGAACCTCTAGTTAGAACATATAGGAAATCAGAGCACCTCAGAATAAAATAATATTATATCTTTACTTTGATATATTGCGTCTTGGTGTTCATATATTGAGTATTTGTTTTGATCCAATTCGTCCTTTTGTTTATATATTGCTTTATAGTGATGATATAATACTTTATTGTATTGATATATTGTATCCTGATGTTAGTATAATATGTCTTTCTTTTTTCGATAATTTTGCGAACGAAGTTACTGATTTAATACTTCATATTATGTAGATTGGTTCGTGCATCAGTATTATTTCGATGGTTATTTTACGTTTTATGCATATTTGGTACTATCTGTTATAAAGTTTTAAATAAATTTCATTTCTTTCTGTAATAATACATAGAGGTATACATAATATTTTTCCAGAAGAAGGAGTGCTTCAGAAAAACAGAGTGTATCCCTCCCTTCGAGAGATTTTGATAGCCTTGGATCTTCTTGTGTGGCCAGCACGCGTTCTCTAGCTAATGGCTCTCTCTACCAAAATGAAGACTACTATTCGGAACTTCCATTGGAGAGTATCAGTCAAAAGTCTAGCGTAGATGACTTCACCAAGAAGAATATATCTCAGATTGGTATCTACAGTAACTTGGACCCCTCTGGCAGCTTGTGTCGCATAAATGTGTCCGAAAACTCGTACAACTCAACGAACCCTTCCGTTAAACGAAAGAGTAAGTCTTCAAGTAGAAAGAGTTCTACTTCTAAAGAAAATGTTTATGAAGAGATTCCATTTAGCAGAAATGCTCTAAATAATCTAAAAAACACGCAAAACGAATTTGACAGTAGAAATCTCAATGATACAGTGCTTCCTTTAGACGGTAATAAAAGTAAAGATGAAGTGATTTTCTTGCCTTCAACTCTTGAATCTAACTCCAAACCTTCGACTTCTGTGATAGACCCCGCTATTTTAGCGTTATATGCAAAAGTGGATTTCGAAAAAAAAAGAAAATCGAGGATTTCAAAAAGTCAAAATAATCCTAGAGGTTTCGAGTCTGATAAAGAAAACGCGATGAATTCAGACTTGGGAAATGGAAATTGTGATGCTTCAAGTAACCAGCCACAGTCCTCAAGATTTAATGGCAGCAACACCGAAAAATCAGGTGAGTTCAACATTGTACCTTTTAGGCCACGAAAACTCCCACCCACTCCGGTGAAGGAGGACATAGAACACCTTGAAAATGATGGCAATCACACAACCAGTACAAATAAACAAGTGTCTGCGACACCTTGTGTTTTTCTCGACAACGTTATATATGCTGGGGACAACAATAATACCACTGTTATGATTGAAAATGATCTGTATTCCTCTGCATGATGAACATACTTACTAAATTAGCAAGAAAAACAATATTTACAAAAAATCTCAGTTTATGAAATGGTGAGTTTGTGTTTGATAGAAAATCCTACGAAGTTTGCTCTTCAAGAAAAAAAGGATAAGAATATTAAATGATAAAAAAAAAAGATTTTAAATAATTGTTCAAACTCAATAAAGTTCAAATAGACTAGACTATCATAACCTACTTAAAACCTAGCAGGAAAAGCTATACATATTTGCTAAGTAAACTTACTAGTAAAGATTTTAATTTGTGTAGACTCTACAACGACTGAAAGGTGATTTCAGAATGTGCTTTGTTTCTCGTGAGTGTTGAACCAGTGTGTACTTTATATGTGTCTGTAACCAGAAATCGGTAACAGCCACACTTTTTTCTTAATGACATTTAAGACCCCGAATAACAACGGAGCTTCTCTGATCAAAACCAAATACTTTTTTTTTGTATATGTATTGGTGTTGGAAGCTGACAATATGTATAGTGTATAATATCTTCAAGAAAGGCTAATCTGATTATTTAATGATATTTCTTACACAAGGACTTTATAATAGTTCAAAATAATACAAAAAGTTACAATTATACTCATCATAAGACATTAGTATTAGGCCTATTATATATATTTTTAACACTAGATTCTTAAAATGTAATAGGCCTAATGCTAATGCCTTATGACAAGTATAATTTTAATCATTTTGTTGCCGGTGAAAGGTGTACACACCTTAACAGTTTTTGTTGTATCAAATATAAAAAGTTGTTGCCCGGAGTTGATTCGTTATTGAATAAACGTGAACGTAGGAGAAGTACGAGTTATAATGTCTATATGAAAAGTTTCTTTAAGACACGTGGTAAATTCCACGTACATTTGGCGTTTAATATATAAAAACCTGAAGATGAATGTATGCTATCATCTCTTTATAAAAATCGACATACATCAGTAAATACGAGTGATAAAATCTAGTTATCAACACGAAGTTTGTACAAATAATTTATGATGATAATTCGAAACGCACAAAAACTAGGTTTCACACTTTGAAAACTCGTTTATCATGTTCAATGGCTTTTTTCTTGTTACTAGCAGCATAAGAACAACATATTTAGGGGGGTCACGATCCTGGAAAGATTGAAGGTTTAAATAAAAGAGGGTCAAAAAAGTCAACGAAAATTATAAAATATCACAAAACCTGTAAAAGTCCTGAACAGCATCAGATCCTTTTGTTTAATTCAGGGCCCCACAGTGGCATGTCTGCGGACTTACAACGCTAGAATACAGGTTTCGATACCCGCGGTGGGCAGAGCACAGATAGCCCATTGTGTAGCCTTTTGCTTAACTACAAACAAACTCAGGATCTGTATGAAAACGCAAACCCTGCTGCTTAGCAATATTCCAATTTATTGACATAAGTTTAATGTAATCTTGATCATTACGTCTTCTTTTTTTTATAATGAATTATCTAATTCATTATATTTAATTACAGTTAATATAAAACATTATTTTATAAATAAAAATGTAATATTCTGTCGTCTGCCATGAACTTACAATGTTCTAGTTCGAATATATTTTCTTTTCTTTCTTTTTTTTTTTGTAGTATCGTAATCTGAAAAAAATGTTTCTGAAGTTTGATTGCCCTTTCTAATCACATTACAAAGTAGATCGATGGTAATTAGATAGAATTATGGGGAAAAGTTAGAATATTAGTGTGACGCATGCGCGTGCATGCAGTTTTGGAAAATTCAGGAATGTTTTCCGGAAAGTTGGGGATTTGGGAAGAATATGACCACCCTTAGTTTTCAGCTGATGCCATGTTCAGAATTTTTTTGATTTTATTCTAATTCTGAGTAGTGTATCTTTCGGCATAACATTTAATAATTAATGTGTTTATGATGTGTTCATAATCTCAGAAAACTTGGCTTTAATTTTTTTTTATTAATCAATAAAGTTTAATGTCACTAGAGTTCTTTTATCATAACAACTGCTTATGTTTTATTTCACTGATATGCTGTTCTGGTCGTTATATGAATAATCTGTTAACTCTGCAGTGCACAGAATCATTTATTCTCTGTAGTGCAAAGACGTGGTTTCGAATAGAAAGCTAATATCTTCATCAGAGATATTGACAAAGAAAAATATCAGAGAAAAACGCTAATATTTTTAAGGTTTCACAGAGTTATATAATTTAAAATTACACGGTATGTTATGAAAGTACCTTTTTTCTTGGAGTATTAATTCGGTTGAACTTGTTGTATTTTTCTTTTTACCTTGCCAACAATAATAATGAAATATATCAAATTGTTAAATAATGTCGACAGTCAAATCGAGCTAGACAGCTTTATCTGCAGTGACTTAGACAGGAATAATATTATGATGGTATTGAACTCGTGCACGATGAGTCAAAGATTAAATAAGATGCCAACAAAAGTCTGTCGTGTGTCAATGTGAAACTACCAACTTCCTATAAACCTGTAAGTACACCAAGTAGGACGTGGTATTTGCACAAACCGACTTAACAGTAAACCT
>NW_013665685.1:1260045-1265310 GCF_000517525.1 Limulus polyphemus
ATGTAACCGACTTAGCAGTAAACTTAATAATAAAAATTAAATCTATGTAGCCGACTTAGCAGTAAACTTAATAATAAAAATTAAATCTATGTAGCCGACTTAGCAGTAAACTTAATAATAAAAATTAAATCTATGTAGCCGACTTAGCAGTAAACTTAATAATAAAAACTAAATCTATGTAACCGACTTAGCAGTAAACCTAATAATAAAAACTAAATCTATGTAACCAACTTAGCAGTAAACTTAATAATAGAAACTAAATCTATGTAACCGACTTAGCAGTAAACTTAATAATAAAAACCAAATATATGTAGGCTCTATAACAATGATCTTCAGACTGAAAGGTGTTTTCAGAACGTGCTTTGTTTTTCGTGAGTGTTGACCTACGTGTACTTTACATGTCTGCAACCAGCAATCGGTAGCAACCACACTCGCTTCTAATGACATTTCAAACCCGGAATGACGTTGAAGATTCTCTAATATCGGCCATTCATATTCAAATCGAGAAGAATATTTTTTTACATCACAAATGTCGTTATTTTTCCGGTTCAAATGTCATAGCTTATGAAATTCTAATAAAAAAACAGAGCTATATTGTTTGAAGATGTAATTAATAAATTACAACCTTACTTTTTTTTTCATTTAAACAATATCTAGATAGAAGAAAATCATAACACGGCATCGAATAATCATTATAGAATCGCAAGTCATCCACGAAGTAAATATGCAACGTATTTCACTGTAAATAAGACTAATTTTTTTGTAATGTCCACTTAAACGTTGCTTTACTTTAATTGTCAGCCTTAATAATTTTCCGTATTATGACGTCTTGTTTCTACTTTGTAAAGATTACATTTGACAAGTGGAATTATATACATCATACTTGTGTTATCCGAACAATTCGCCTCATTAATCGGATGTATAATTAAAAATAATTATAGTTCAGTATTAAATCACGACGTCATCATTTATTTTAAACAGTTATGTACGCAATACAAATAAGTACTGGACAGACAAACAACATTTTGGTGAAATAACGTGTTACTTTCTCCGATAAAACGACAACTTTACAAAAGCTGTTCCAAATTCCAGTAGGCGAATCTAAATCAAGTTAATCAAATTCATGTTTCTACATTTGTAGTAATTTTTGAATATTGTACGTTAAAATAAATATTATTTAAATACTTCATTATTCACTATTACAAAATTATAAGATGAACAATAAAGTTAGTTTCTTTTGGTATACTCTGTACATTTCACGTGAGCGACAGTCGAACACAACAAAATAAATAGTTCTTTTTTTATCCAACAAAATCATGGCCGTCTGACTCAATTAACCAAATATTGCATGAGAGCCAGCATGGTTACTGGAAGTCGAACCCAATCAAATAGCGCTTTATATTCAATAACATGGAACTGGGGGCCAGAGTCAACCAAACAAACGGAGTTCACTTTCTAATTATTAGCGAAGTGCTGATTTGTGTGTGTGTGTTTTTGTAATAACATGAATCGTGACTGTACCCAATATTCACATTAGTGCGTTTTCAATATTTTAATCAGTGTTTAACTACTTCTAGAATATCTTTTTTAAAAATCTTCCCATGAGTGAAAATATAGTTAATATAAAAAGTTCGATAATAACTTATCGTAAGATATAAAAAGGTGTGTTTTTTTACATGCACATTTATGTGAAAATAACACAGGTTTTCAGATTTCATGCTTAAAAGCTACAAAATAGGTTTATCGTTCGCATGGAAAGTGAAAATGAAAGTCCCGTTTTTCTTGTGCAAGCAAAAAAGCGCTTTCTATAATTTATGATAAATATATAACACTTTTGTATTTAAAATTATTTTAATTTTTTTTAATTGAAGTATACGACAAAAATAATTAGCACAACTTGTACAATGTGCCATAGAGTCCAGCCTGTAGCTAATGCAGAATCTGTCATGATAGTACTAGAAAAATATATTATTCCTGCTTTGATGTGTTTGTCTCTGAATCGAGTTATCAACAAAGATAGCAATTTTGAAGAGCTGTGTAATTTTTCAAATAAATAATATAGAATATTCTTATTTCACAAAAATGTAAAGTTTTGTACACAAACTTTATGCGTAATAAGTTTTCGTCTGGGGTTCTGCCCCAGAGCCTGCTGGGAGATCTTACAGCATTCCTCTAGATCACCTAGCCGTATATGTCTTTTTTTTTCAAAAAACTTACAACTTTAGATAAAAGGTGCGTATTTTTATTATCTAATTACTGCTAAGATTACAAACATTTAAGAGGCTGTTTTTCGAGCTGTTTTTGTTTGAAATTACGAGCAAGTTTTCGTAAAATTGGAATATCGGTTTATTTATATCTTTCCTATAAATACCAGCCTATAGAGGGAGTAACGGTGTAATAGTCGAAAATAAATTAGCTCAAACGCGAAATACCATATTTAGAAATATGAAGTGATTCGAAACGCTACTTCTTTAGCAGTTATCAATTTTAAATAGGGCGAACAAAACAAATAGGTCGTAAAACTGTGTTAAGTACAACAATGCTAAAAGTTTGATCAGCCACTTTAATGCGATACTGCACTTGATACAGGCCATGGTATTATTATGACAATACAGTGTAATAGCCAGACGTAGTATTTTTCTAAACCGTTCAAATCCCATCTTTATAAACTCACTATTCCCAGTTATGTTAGTAAAACGTCATGCTATATTTTATCTTGTCAATAATTTATGTTCAGGGACGTTTAAAAAAAACTAAATCACTGATATATCTTACATTTTTTATAATCAATTAAATGCGTTCCAGTTTACTATTAAATAAGTAAAAAGCTATCAGTTGTCCCTCTACATCTAAGTTTACTATTAAATTAATGCAGGGGTGAAATTCTCAAAAAACAACAAAAAACGTAGAGGTACTCAGCTGGGTAAAGTGGACCTGTTTTTGAAAAAGAAAAAATCTACGTGTAAAGATTAAAAACGAAAAAGCAGTTCAGATAAGCCTCAGTACTAGCGGTGAATACCGGTAGAATTTCACCCATGAATTAACGAAATGCTATCGGTGGTCGATGTACGTCTAAGTTTACTGTTAAATTAATTAAATACTATCGATGGTCGCTCTACGTCCAAGTTTACTGTTAAATTAATTAAACACTATCGGTGGTCGCTCTACGTCTAAGTTTACTTTTAAGTTAATTCAATGCTATCGGTGGACGCTCTACGTTTAAGCCTTAGATAGTTTACTGTTAAATGAATTAAATACTATCGGTGGTCGCTCTACTTCTACTTTTACTGCTAAATTAATGAAATGCTTTCGATGTTCGCTATGCGTCCCAGTTAACTGTTTTAAAAATAGATTTCTTCACCCAAAGTTTAAAAATAGATTTTCTTCAGACTAGAATCACTCAAGTGTAAACTGATAGATGGCGCTTTTAATGAGGAAAAATTTTATTTTGTTTATTATTCAACACAAAAAGCTCCACAATGGGCGATCTGTACTGTGTACACCAAGGGTATTGAAACACGAACCATTTGCGATTACAGTCCAAGTATTTAGAATTGTCATTGTCGTCACATTTAGAGGTAAAATGGAAAAAATTAGCGACAATACGCCGTTAAATTAAAATACAGCCAGTTCAATAAAATGTTAAACAATCTTTAATTATCCTATTCCATGATTAAGATAGCAAATTAAAGTGATTTTATTGTCTACTGTACTTGTGAATGTTTTTCTTCGTTAGGATCAAGTCAAAATACAACCCATTTACCAAGAGATAAATAAGAAAGTATTCTGTAGCAAGGAGTAAACAGGAAACCTTACCAACATGAGATAAGCAAAAAAGTTAGTCAACGTTAACGAGAAACCTACATTAACATGGATCTCTATTCTTGCCGAGAGATTGACAGGATATTTCGTTAAAATAGTACATACAATGAACCGTCGTTAAAATAGTACATACAAGGAACCCTCGTTAAAATTATACACACAAAGAATCCTCGTTAACGTAATATATATAAAGAATCCTCTTTAACATGATACATACAAAGAAGCCTCGTTAAAATAGTAAATACAAAGAACTCTCATTAACATGATACATACAAAGAATTATCGTTAAAACAGTACATACAAAGAACCGCCGTTAACACGACACATACAAAGAACCCTCGTTAACATGATGCATACAAAGAACCGTTGTTAACAAGATACATACAAAAAACCGTCGTAACACGATGCATAGAAACAACCCACGTTAACACGACGAATAAAAAGGACCCATATTAAAATGGTGCATACAAATAATCCTCGCTAAAACTATGAATACAAGGAACCGTCATTAACATTACGTATACAAAGGACCTTCATTAACAAACAATAAGCAAAAATATCGCGTTTATGTTTACAACACTATGGAATAAAATATCCAAATAGAGCATTAACCTTCTCGAATATGTTAAGTAATATTAATGCTAAAAACTGATAAATTTCGTATTGTATTGTTACGACAGCGGATGACCCAACGCCTTTACCACCTGCCTGGAACCGGAAACTGTTCCACAATAAAACCATGGCGAACATCAGGAGACTCCACAACTCATTCAAAAGCTAACCAACCCCCAGCACCAGACTTCACTTTGCCTTCCCCACTTACTTCTTCTCGCTAACCGGGCACTGGTAGCGAATTGGTCGTTACCAGTGAAAGTGGGTTTTCTCGGGGTACTCCCGTTTCCCCTTACATTTAATTCTCGGCATATGATTTTTAGATCCCCGCCGCCCTGATGGACCATCAGTCCGATATCGGCCGTTTAGTTTAGTTTACTTTGCTCTTCACTTTTTATTTTACCGTTACATACCTTGTCTGCATTAATTTCCTGTTTTCTCAAGTTAAGCCCATATTTCTAGACCACGCGCGGGGTGAAGGAGGACTGTTTAATCTTCGAGCACCCTAGATTAGTAATTATTTCTTCGGAAATAATTATTTTTAAATCTAAATAACTACCAGAATCGAACATATACAACAGCGGAAGTCACGTGACGCTGGTAACATGTGATGAGATTCTAGAAGGATCGGGGAACCTCACGAACATCCCAGCGTTTGCTAGACGCCCTCTATTTTTGTTTATATAAGCCCGGCAATTATTAGCAGAGGGGGAGATATAGAGGAATAATCAAGTCAAGCCGTAAGTAAAGTGTGTAAATCATTTTGAATTATAGCGTGTGTTTAAGTTAAAGTGACCGTAGAAATTCCGTGTATTGCAAAGTTGTATTGAG
>NW_013665685.1:1266253-1325973 GCF_000517525.1 Limulus polyphemus
GAAAGGACTTGTATCGCTGAAGTTCCTCGGGAAGAATTTATACCAGAAATTAACAAACGACCAGAGAGTAACAGTATTTTTATAATAAATTGGGAAAGAATATGTATTTGGTTATCTAAATGAAACAGTAAATCACCTAAAGATCGTTATGATTACATACTCTAACATAATGATAGGTATGTGGTTGGGTATTACGATTTAACAGCTAATGATATCCAGATATCTCAAAACAAGAGGTAAGATGAGACCTCACATAGACCTAACGATATAAAATAGAACTTATATGAATAGAGTATATAAATATACCATGCATTTATACCTTCTTATTTTAAGCTAATTTATTCTGTATATGTGCTGGTTACACATAACACGTAGTCGAGAAAGTCGCTAAATTGATGAGGTTAAAGTTGCTTTTGTTCCTTATCATTCTATTGAGATTACAACAGTTCTGCCAATGTGAATATGACTGTAACGCTACACGTTGTGCAAGAATGTCGACAGCTAGTATCTTTCAATAGTAGTTCAGGTGGCATCTTTAGGCTACGTCACCTTATTATTGATGTATGAATTATAGCAGTCAAGAGTGTGCAAAAGCACACAAAAGCTGCGTCCATATGTGAATGATGAGTCTCTGCCCTCTGGTGAATTGGTTTAGCAGACAGTCAGGGAAGGAGAAAAAGACTATTTTATCCAACTCTGACTTTGAATATAAAGAGGAAAGAGCTATGAAGCAAGAGTCAGGTGAACACACTTCATATCTAGAGGCGGGAGACATCTTTGATGGCCTCCCAATTCATAAGGCTAGGATTACATCCGATGATACAACAACAAGTGTGATCAGTCACTGAAAAGAACGGGTATTCCTTGCTTTCTGAACTATAGGGAGATATTGTGTTATTACCACACAGTCATCTGAAATTGTGATGGTTAGATCATCGCAAAATTACAAGGATTAAAAGGACTTCGCACCCTTGCTTTCCGAGCCATTGAGCGGGGTTCACGACAGGAGGTATACATAATATATTGGATAGGAGTTGATTGGTTAACACAGCTTAGGACCGCTGGTGTTAGTATATGTAATGCATAAACAGTTTGCACAACTGAAGACTAGTTACGATTTTGAAACCTCGTTTGAAAGGGTATTGTGACCTTTGCTTTCCAGGATTCGAAACGTCAGAAGTTTTGCGAAGATCACCCACCTAATCTGACTGACTGTCAAGAGCTCTACAAAAAAATACTGCATGGTCCCTGCTAGATCTTTTCCGGTAAACCCAAAAAATATATGACTTCACGGCAGGGAGGAAGTTGTGTTCCATCTAAGAGTATATTGATATATACTGTAGTAACAACAGTAATACTGACCATGAATTATAAAAAGGTTAGGTGAAACGTGTTAGTTTAGGTGAATTATGTCAGTCATTAATTATTTCGTGAAGCCGGAAAAGAAAATAATGTTGAGCTTGGCAACCCCCAGATGGCAGCACATTACTATTTCAACTATTATGATGTTGCCTGCATGGCGTAACCCAAGAAGGTTACCAAAGTAATTTCCATGAGAGCCAAAAGCATGCCTTTTAAAATTTCGAAGAGAATGACCAGTCACATGAGTAATGCTATTTACTTTGAATAAATCCAACTTTACGTACAACGTAATTAACATATAATATAAAACAGTCTGGTATGTGATTTTGGCCTGATCAGTTGAAGATATAATATCCAGTAGAAGCAACTATCCCGTGTTTAATAAGTGTGTTGTTTATGATTTAAGAAAATATTGTGTATTTTGTCCATTACTTTGTGTCCAGTAACTTTCTTTCTCAGATTATATTATTCACAGATTTAATACTGTTTCATGATAAATATTGTTGTAAGCCATATTCTTAATACTTTGATTTAAATATTTCTTTGCTAGAGCGAGCATGTGATACTTTATCTTGAAATTTCATGAAAGTGAAGAATCTAGAAATTTCATGTAGTAAGTATAAAACGAGTAATGATATAAAAATAACTGAGTAATTCAGTTCAACATCAGTCAGTGAGTTATTCAGTTAAACCATTAATTAACCAGTTTATTAACGATCGATTAGCCAAGAAATTATGCAAATACGTTTATAAATAACTTAGGCGCATACTTTAGTTTCGGAGTTTCTGTTGAAATGTTTTTTGTTAAGTTAGGCCTATAAGTGTATGTAGCCTCTAGCAACGTTAGTGAAGATATAAGTTAATTCGTTATCGTTACGTATACTGGATTTGGTATTATTACTGCAAAATTATCTAAAAGAAACATAAAAGTTTTTATTCTCAACACAGTGTTTACGTTACTAAACTAGGCAGTCTCTGGCCTTTGTGACTACATCCTAGGTGTTGGGGTCTGGAAACAAACGTCCAAATCAATAGAAACAAGACACAGAAGTTTGGTAATATCCCACTTTTATACTCAAGCAAAGCTTTAGTAAGGTATCCCATAAGTCTGTGATACTTAACCAATCATATATGTACAATACTAAGTCATCCAAAGACAGTTGTACACGCTTTTGTATTACATGTATAAATAGGCTATTTTCCTAGAATTCCATACAGAAATGCCTTACCTGCTAGCTTGTGACTTAATAAAAAAAAAAAAAGACTGTGATATGTAACTTTTATATGTGTAAAAAAAAATTAGCACATGTTTACGACCTTGCGAAATCCGATCAAAATGGATGGAATTAATTGCATGAAAATCGGGAATATCACGTGAATATACTTGAATAAAGATATATTCTATAGTAGTTATAAAAGGGTGGGTTTGTTTATTTGTTTTGTTGTTAAGCACAAAGCTACAGTGGGCTATTTATGTTCTGTCCACCGTGGGTATCGAAACCCTATCTTTAGCGTTATAAGCCATGAAGAGTGGGATTAGCAACTGTTGCAGGAACGATATACCCCTATCTACTGCCACAAGGTCTTAACTCTAAACAGGAAAAAGAAATATTTCAAAACTACCCCCACACGTCTAAACAATTCGTATTTTCTTTTTAATGTTGATGTTGAATTGCTATCTCATATTTACTTTGGTCCCAAATTTTGGATAGCATTGAACATATATGTATATCTATAATTTTATGTCGTTTGTAATATTTCGTTAATCAATTTCTCTGGCCCGCAGTTGAATTCACCACCTACATTAACTGTTGATTGTCACATTAATTCCTACTGTAAATTCAATTGAGAAGTTAATTTTTATTTTATTTTATAAGTTGAGCCTTTTATTGCCCCACATGGTGCAAAGAAGTGTCTATTTTGTCAAATAATGTTACCATGCTTACTATTGCCATCTTGCTGAATACTTGTAATATATTTTTGAGGAAGAGGGTGTTTGAGTGTCGGCCAAAGAATGTGTTCGTTAGAAAAAAAATCAATGCATATTGTTTCTAAACTTTAAATGGTTAAAAAAATTGGAAAAAAATCGTGATTTTGTCTTTCTTTTTGGTGATGTTACATTCCAAAGTTTTGCACTCTTCATACTTTGTGACAATTTTCCTTCTTAGAACAAGGACATATTCCCGATTACTGTTTCTAGCTGTTAATATACGGTGCCTATTTTTCTAGATATTTCAAATACGATAATTAAAATTAAAAGGACTATCTTAGAACAAGGACATATTCCCGATTACTGTTTCTAGCTGTTAATATATGGTGCCTATTTTTCTAGATATTTCAAATACGATAATTAAAATACAATGTAATATTTGAAAAATTCCTGTTCAGCTTATTTTTATTTATAAAACAACAAATCCTAAACATTTAGTAATACCGGCTGCGGTGCATTTGGGATAAATACTACTAGGCAGGGCCGCCTCAAGACGTGTTCGTAGAACTCGAATAGCCCACCGCAAAATTTTCGGGGCGAAAAAATTGCTTGTAATTATGCACAAAGCTACACAATGGGCTATATGTGCTCTGCCCACCACGGCATGTGATACTTTATATTAAAATTTCATGAAAGTGAAGAATCTAAAAATTTCATGTAGTAAGTATAAAACGAGTAATGATATAAAAATGACTGAATAACTCAGTTCAACACTGTTAAAATTGCCTTACTAGTGATAATTGGTCAATTGAATTAGTCATTTCAGTTAATATTGCTCACTTAGCATACAAGAGATTTCAGCTTTATCCCAAGAAATATAAAAGTGGGATTATCACAGGAAAGAATGTGTTAGTTTGAGTATTATTAAAAAATTATCTCTCAGGCAACTGCTACCAAGTAGCATTCCTACTTTTAGGAATCTGTTTCAGTTTCGTGTGTTTTTAAACACAAAGCTGAGCCATGGGCCACCTGTGCTGTGACCACCGTGGTTATTGAAACCCGGTTTTTAGCGTTATAAGCTTTCAGACTTATTGCCGAGCTACCGGGGGCCTTCTGTTTCATTAAAACTTTTGAAAAGGTAAAATTTCAGCGCAAGAAAATTTTATTCGATAAAACAGAATGGTGCATTTCCTGGATCAATGTGATGCTGAATTCCACATGGAACCAATGGATCAACCAGCAACAATGCATTACAGAAAGCTGTCAATTTGACCAATACGTGAGATTTTTTGTTTTATTATACGTGAGTCTCATGCTCAATGGATGAATGTTGCTAGCACTGTATATAGGACAGTTTTTTACAATTCGACTCCTTCAGTTATTAATGTTGTTTACTTATAACGCAATATTTGTAAAAACGGTAATCTTCTTGTGGCAATTGTTGAGAAAGTCTATTAAATTCTGTAACAATAAGTACTAAGCCTAATTCGTTTACAACTGGTCAACATTTAGTGGTTACAGATTTCCAGTTTACTTCTTAGAGAATATAAGCGCACTTGCAACATGAAGGCTGGTTAAATAAATCTGTATTAAACCTGATTTGTAGATGATGATCCTTACCCAGTTACCATCTAACAGCAGCATAAGCAGCCCTATATCTCTATGATATTACACATTAATAAGTGGATTTTATGAAGAAAAAAAAGGTGCAATACTATAAGAATTTTATTGAAATAAGCTTGATAAGTCCACTTTTAAATTTTTACTTTTCACTGACAATGTTTATTTGGACTTAAATCCTCATGGTAATTAGTAGTAAAACTAGATTTTGCTAAAGGACAGTACTTGTGGTAGTTTAGCTGTTAAAATTGCTTTACTAGTGATAATTGGGGTTCAATCCTTTAGTTCAGTTAATAGTGCTCACTTAGCATACAAGAGATTTCAGCTTTATCCCAATCGCAAAAGAAATATAAAAGTAGGATTATCACAGGAAAGAATGTGTTAGTTTGAGTATTATTAAAAAATTATCTCTCTGACAACTGCTACCAAGTTAACCCTTTAGCTCAAATGTTAGAGCACTACTTTAGTATGTGAAATTCCAAGTTCAATATTGCTGACAAGAAATGCTAACATTGGGTTACCAAATTGCATTAAAAAACAGTAACAGTAGTTTGTTTGTGATTTAGCATAAAGCTACACAATGGGCTATCTGTGCTCTGTCCACCACAGGCATCAAAACCCGGATTCTAGCATTGTAAGTCCGCAGACATACCGCTGTGCCACTGGGGGGGAGCAGTAACAGTAGAATCACGGTTAAAACAGCAATTACACTGATTGGTGTCATATAAACTAACTGATTAATTGAAATTATTAAATCAGTTAACTGAAGTTAGTGTTTTTGATTATTACTGTTTTTGCTTATTACAACAATCAATTAACCAAAGTTAGTGTTTCTGAATATTAGTATTTATGATTATTCTTATTCTAACTATACAAGTAACTGAAATATTGCTGTTATTATTTTGTTTGTTGTTAAGCATGGGCTAAATTTGAACTACTAAATAGAAAGAAGGCAACTCCTGCTGCCACATTTGTTGTTTATCTAGCCGGAAGGTAACTGTCTGGCAGCAACTACCACCACCTTTTTTTGTTTCTATGTACTATGGTTTGAAGTACACTGCACTTTTGATTAATCAAATGTAATCAATTATTGGGGCCATTGATAATAAATTAAATACCACTAGTTGTCCATCTCTCATCACAGCTGTAATGAAACTCTACTTTCAAATAAAAATATTAACATAACAGTACAACACTTGGCAACCATAATATTCACTTGTGAGCTATTTCTCTCAAACATTGTCACTATTCATAAAGGAACCTCTATTTCCTGCTTCTCTCACAAAAACATTAACTATGTACTCTAATCGTAAATTTAAGTGCATATTCCAGGAACTATTTTATCAACTTTGTTATTTTTTATGCTGTTACCCCTTTTTTTTTCATTTACAATTAATGTGAAAAGGGGGAGCTAAATGTGCATTTCTGAAAGAAGTTGTCTGATATTGTTGAGTCTTTTATAATCAACAAACACCTGTCCATCAAAATATCTAGAAACCATGCAACAGGTCAGACCACAAAGTTGTTAAATTAAAAATACTATTAAGAGTAATAACTTGACAATGTTTTGGCCTAAAATAATAAAGTTTGATATCAGATATTGGTTTTGTCAGACCACAAAGTTGTTAAATTAAAAATACTATTAAGAGTAATAACTTGACAATGTTTTGGCCTTAAATAATAAAGTTTGATATCAGATATTGGTTTTGTCAGACCACAAAGTTGTTAAATTAAAAATACTATTAAGAGTAATAACTTGACAATGTTTTGGCCTAAAATAATAAAGTTTGATATCTCGTACAATGGTTGAGTTGGAGAATCTTCAACATCTGTAGTTGAAACACAGTTGAGGAATGCAGAATTTTCCAGTCTGTCTTTGAGATTCAAACGTTATAATCCAGTCTCAACTCTTGGTCATAAAACAAAATGCCCCCCCTTTATAATTTCTATTATTAACTAAAAAAAAGGGTTCACACTATTTAAGACTTTGATGTTTTTTGTCATTTTTTATGTACAACACTTTGCACAGTATTACAATAACTTACGGGTTATTCAGAGTAAATCAAAATTGAAAAATGTTTGATACAACAACTGTATTGAATGCAAAACAAGGGGGATAAAGTACATGTACCATACACAAATTCCAGAAATACATTTTTAGGAATCTTAAGTTTATATCTTTTGCATCAATTTGCATTCCTTCCCATTAATTTATTTGGGCCTTATAGTTTTCAGTAGTTGGCTAATTTCAATTTCTATCTAATAATTTTATCATTAATAATAATTATGTCATATAATAAAACTTCAGGAGAAAACAGCTGATAATTCAAGTACATCACGAATCAATATAATACAGCATCAAAATGTCAATTAGAGATGTGGTGCTAATGAAATTTTAAAACATACTTGCATAACCTTGGTTTCCAAGTAATGTATTGTATGCAACAAGGCTAAATTACTTCACAAAAACTTTTGAAAAAAACTTCTTCACACAATATCTTATTTCAATTATAATTCTATATTTGTGGTCCCACAAATTTGTTTTAAATATGTTGTTATACATCATGACAAAAACACCCTGGTCAGACATGTTTTGATATTAGATATTGTCCTGACATACTTGTGTGACCACACTTTACAGGCAATTTATTTATAATTTCACTGCTAAATTCATTTATCTCAATTCTAAAACATAATATTTTTTCAAAACTTTATTTCATGTCACAGTTAACCTACAAATAATTTTTTCTACTAGCACCATTTACATGATGTTTCTTAAAACAATTTTCTATGTGGTCCAAAGCTTACTAAAGAACATTTATTTCACGAGTTTTGTTCAGCTACTTTTTCTGACCTAAGGGTTGCTGCTGCTGTTGTTCTTGTAATTTTTTCATAAGCTCATCATCTTGCATGGACATGGTGGTGAGTTTTTTGCCAATTCTTTCATGGATGTCTAGATATTTTGCTACACACCTGTCCAAACAGACTGACTCCCCCTTCGAAAGTTCAGCATCTCGATACTTGGGAGGGACACATTTTCGATGACAAGCAGCTGTCATGCGATTGTACATGTCAGACATCATTTCAATTTCTAGCTCTGCCACGAGCTGCATCTTTGAAGGATCCAGTTGTGGAATACCTGGTGGTCCTGTGGCCATAGTAACTAAATGTTGGATTGTATTCTATTCTCAGTTGCAAAGAATAAATTGAAAAATTAAAAACAAATGTAAAAGCACAGTAAAGTTAAAACTTTTCAACCTAATATTGTAAAGGAATGTGATTTCTCTTTCCTTACAAGATTACTATTTCATTAACAATTTATAAATTTTCCGGTTACAATATCATCCAGTAAACTGTCTTTCACTTGGCTCATATTCTCCTTCATTGGCCTTCCTCATTCGTTCTCGTACTTTCATAGCTTCATATCGATTCTTATCAACAGACTTCTTTGCGAGGATAAATGAGCCAACCCCTACAGCAATTATCAAAGCCCTGGAAAATAAGTTTTGAATTAATTTTGATTTTTAATTAGCTTACCAGAAAAAGTATACTACTATCAATTGACAACACAAGCTTTTGGTTATATGAGCTTATTTTTCACATATAAAATGATTAAAAAAGGGTGTTAATTATAAACAGAGTATGATGTTAATTTTTCATACTTTTTAATTAAAATTGGGATTATAATTCCATACATAAATGCAACTTGGGACTTTGCAAGTTCTAATAAAAATTAGCTTTGTGGTTTGCACATTTTCAAGTAAAACATTAAGGTTCTTTGGTTATTAAATATACGATACTAAATAACATGTGAACTTGTAACATTAACTAAGTACATTATGAGTTGGCAGTTACAAATCATAAAGGGTGCTTTAGTTGTTAATCATCATAATATCTGTGACCTGAAATAAAATATAAATATGCACATCTGATGGAAAATACTTGTTTTCTGAAATGTAGCAAATATTTTATTTTTTTGGTTATATTTTTAACAATTACGGATGATAAAAAAACTTAATAGAAATAAATTGGTGCTACTATAGCGTGAGGTCTACCGCCATATGTCGCCTACCCAGGTCTATCAAACATGTATAAAAATGTATCAAATTAAGTGTTTATCGCTAAAATAAATGTATGGAAATGTGTGATATCCATGAGGGATGGATAATGCAGTGGTAGACCTCACGCTATAGTACTAACGGGAGGTAGACCTCACGCTATAGTAGCACCAATAAATTGGTACAATATTGATAAAGTGAAATCAACAACTAATGTTGTAACGGAACTGATTATGAAAGTATATAGATGTTTACATCTGTAGACTGCAATTAATAATATTACAAAAATATACTGAACAAAGTATGAAGTGATGAAAAATATTATTGTTATGCATTATTGGCTACAAATGCCATGAAATCTGGCTGGTTGTCACAACCTCAATATAACATTCACACTGCACTGATGCAAAGTAAAACTTTTTTTGTTGTTATAAAATGCTTTTCATATTTCATTATATAACAGATGCAGAACCTTCAGCAGTGTCTGGTGCTGCCAGCCTTTAAAATAATGGCTAAATTTGACATATAACAAGCTGAAATTCAGTGAAATACAGACTTATTTTTAGTGAAATCTCTCTTGTGCTATATCATCAATATTTAAAATGGACTTGTTTCCCACATTACACCCAAGGATAATTTTTTTTACCTTTTAACTAAGAATATTCATGTATCACTAGCCACAAGTGTCTACTTTTTAAAAAACTGAATTTGAGATTTTAAATGAAGGGAAAAAAAAACTATTTCTGTAAATATAAATTTCATACAGGCTGAAGCATTAAAGAACAGGGTGTCATCTCTGAGCAATTATACACGTTTTAAAGGTTAAGCTTCTGAAAAAAGAAACAAAACGGGTTTTAAAGTTTCACTGGGAGACCTTAGATGAGCTAATGCAACACAGGGCAGCATCTTCACACGTTTGTTTTTCATTATTATACATATTGTAATTTTTTTCTACCATCTGTTGGTAAATGAACTTACTGTATCTACTGAGTGCCACATAAGCAGACTACAGGTTACAGGAAATGAACATTTGTTGTTTTCAAGATGTAACTGAGTTTTATCAGGATGCTGACAATACAAGTTTAAACAAATTTTGATGACCATTTTCAAATTAAAACAAAATTAGAAAAACCAAATGTTTTTAATTCAGGTAATTTCATAAAACTTTATTACCTGTGAATAGCTAGAATATACCTGACAATAAACAGCACTTAACTTTGCTTGTAGACAGTAGGTCTGGATGATTAGTGGAATTTTCTAATCAATTAATCATAAGGTTTATTAATTGATTGATTCAAATAATCCACTGTTCTAACAAGATGGTTTAAAAATACTTATTAAACTATAAGTCAGATTCTGATACCATGATGTGCAGAGCATACATAGCCAGTTGTGTAGCTTTGCACTTAACAACAAATATACTGATAATAGTTCAATTAATAATCAAAAATAGTAATAGCTGGAAACCTAAATTTGATCAGTCAAATAAGCAAACTTGAATAATAATGGCAATATATTGATCACTGAATAGTTGGAATAACCAGAAACACTAGCTGATTATATCTGCGACATTAATTGATTTTACCATAATTTTGGTTATTTTATGTGATATTAATCAATGTAACAGATGCTTATATGTATCAATTAATATAGTTTATCACCCAGCTCCAGTAGGCAATCATTTATGGTCAGGGTTAGTGTAGGTGTATCTGCCTCTAGTATGTGGTCAGTACACAATTAAATAAATGATTTTCATGGCATCTAGCATAATGAACATATACAGAGTTAAAGGCATGGGAAACTTTTTTTTTAATATAATGAATCTAGAAAATCAAAAGACTTACATGTACTTGATAATGTTAGAACTGATAAGGATTTTTAAAGTACCGTATTAGCTCAATTATAGAGCAATCTCGAATATAAGTCAATCTCCACTTTCAGAAACCATGGGAAAGAAAAAAAAAATTGAGTGTCATAATGTCCTTTTTTAGGTCCGCTAAATCAATACTATAATTGAACAGCCTGCAGATGGGTTAGTTGAAAGTAGCAGCAATGACCTCGAGCCAAATCTAGCATGCATGCATAAATGGATGTTATCTGGACATTCAGGAATGAAACAGGCTAGAGAAGGGGCCTGTAGTTGGCTGTGATTATAAGGCAACTATGAACTTTACAACCTAATTATTAATAAAAAAAAACATCACCTTATAACTGGGCCAATAAAGTATGTTAAAAGAAAGCAAAATGTTAACATGGGAATTGAACCCTTAAAAGATGTTAATGATAAGAATTTTGTTAAGCTTCACCTCTTCTGTTTTCCCAACAGAAAATATTCTCTGGAAAATACTGAAATTGATCTGAAGCATATGTTTTTCCTAGAGTTGTAAAAGAGGTCAAAGATCACTTAGCAGAATCACTAAGTGTACCATGATATCATAAGAGGAAGTCTAGATGGATTTACTAAAAAGAAATCTTGCCTTACTAATTTATTAACTTTTTCAATGATATTGTTTGTTATCTAGATGATGCAAAAGGTATAGACTTATTGCATTTAGATTCTTCTAAAGTGGTATTTTAATAGGATACCACATAGAAGACTGGTTAAGAAAATATACAGATGTTGGGGAAAGAATGTTTATATGACCCGAGAGGTGGCTTAGCAAGAGAAAGCATAAATTTATTTATGGAGTCTAGTTATTTTGGACCTTCATTACTAATGGTGTGTCTCAAGGGTCAGTGCTTGGACATTTGCTTTTACTCATTTACAAATTACACTAATCCATCGACTGCTGATTTGCCATATAAGGTACGGCACACCTATGGCAGTTGAATGCGAGTGTACCGTATATGGGGTACAGCTTGCAAACATGTTGAGAGCAGCCACAAGGAATGTGTTAATTATATTGATATGTGAATAATTTGTAATTTAAAGTTTACTCGTGATATTAAATTATTGGGTATTCTTAGCTATGTTGAAGATATTGAGGTGTTACAGAATGATATGGATCAATTTTCAAGTTAGACAAATGGTTGGCAAATAACCTTTCTATTATATTGAGTGCAAGACGCATTTTGTTTGTAATTTGGATCACACACACGTATATAATATGTAAATTCGCTTATCATCTACTAGGAAAATCTTAAAGTTATTAAATTACATCAACATATCTTGCAAGTTGTAAAAATTAAAATCAGAATTTCGGGCTCCTTAAAATATTTAGCCTTAACACTAATACTATGGTATTACTATATAGTATACTAATACTAATAACTTAAGCCTGACGTTTAGTTTATAGTTATGGAAAATACGTTAATCTAAAGTTTTAAAAGCACTGAAGGCTGAAGTTATAATCCCTATATAATATTAAACATACCGCTGAAATTTACTTACCAAGAAATATTTACTTTAGCAATATTTCCAAACCTCATTACCTTAGCAAGCCTAATCATACACGTGAAAAAGGACACATTTATTCTCGTCAAAGCGACACCTCTTGTTAAATTTATTCACCGCAATCGTAGTAATTACTTGTTACACACACACACACAAGTTAAATAAATGAGACAATATACTCTCTACAGTCTATTCAATATTTAATAAATTTTTATCGTTATGTATGAAAGTATCAAAAGCATATATTTGCATATCCTGTTAAACCTTACCAAACAATATTATGAACATCTAGTAAGGTAATACAATTTATTTTATTTATTTATTTTCAACGTTTTAACCCCCCACCACCACCCTGATTCTGTGGCAAATTTGAGTGCCTTTACATCAAAAATTGGGTTTCGATATCAGCGGTTTATAGAACATAAATAGTCGATTGTTTAGCCGAGAGCCTGATATTAAAAGCTAAAAAAACAACAAGAAGTTATTTAACAGTAAAAAAATACACGAGCTTTAACCATAGAAAATAGATAACATATAATAAAAAGCTGCTACCTTAGAATTTCTAAAACACCAAGGGATTAAACACTATGTGAAATATTAAGTTGAATAGCTAGATATGTTTTTGCCACGAGAGGGAGAGTGGCCGCTAGGGTACAAAATTTCTGTTTTGCGATTTCCTGTAGAATTTGGAATATGTTTTTAATCGTTAAGATAATCGACGCTTCATTAACGCAACCAGAAACGTAGCAAGACGCACAAATGCCTTTATATTTTACTCAAGAATTATCATGCTTTAGTTTATTTCAAGTAACCTACACTTAGACAGTTAAACTTCATTATATTATAAAACAATAACATTCCTATCTTCACAGTTTCATTGTCCTTAGTTTTTTTTTGTGCAAAACAGTTGACGAGGTCCTTTGTATCCAAATATCTAACTCGTTCATTCCTTACTGACAGATTGGCAAGTCCAGTTAAATATATTTCCTACACAAGAAGTGTAAGAAATAGAAAGCATACGCACATCTGGAAATGTCATAGAAAATACATGGTTCTGTACCTGGGCTAATGTAGCAAGTTCTATCACAGAGTTTAATATTGAACGCTCAGATTTCATACATGGTCTTAAAGATAATTGTTACAGTTGCATTTTATTTGTAGTAAAAAATAACCAAAATCTTTATGCCACATTGAAAAAAATTGTCTGCATGTGTATCATTATGACAACAGCGATTTAATTGTTCCATATAAACCTCATATTTTGTAATTTGTCATTGGCATGTTTTTTCATAAAAATTTGGTCGGCCATTTATTTAGTTTATTACTTTATATTCATCATAAGTATTATAATTAGTGATTTGTAAACTACCTATCCGTCGCTAGTATTTGTTTATTGCTCAAACTGTAGTCAATTAATAGTATTAAAGTGCTTTTGACTTATTTGTGAAGTTCAGTTCTGAGGATTCCCCTTCAAAATTTGTCCCGAGATTCCAAACTTAATCAGGTCTTGGTTGTAGATGCCTGCATATTTTTACGTGTCTTATAATTTATCTCAACTGCTCCTTTATGGATGTGTCTTGAGTGGTATCAATGGTTATTGAATAAAACAGAACACTCTTACATCATTGATTGTGTCTTACCTGAATGTGATATGCACTTCAATAATTCAGGCTTCCTTTAACACGGGACCATATTGACTTAGGAGTTCAATAATTGAAATAAAACTACCACAACCAGCTTGGCTTATTTCTTTCACATGACCCTTGATAGATAACTATAAGTAACAAGAGTCAAAGTTACATTAATAATATGGTCTATTACTCGAGGTCAATAATTAACTTCCTGCTTCAATTTAATTTTTAGGGCTTCGTGTAATGTTCCTTATGACTACCACTTTTCATACACTATACGTGATTGTATACGATATACTGACAATTCACATCTTTCTATACTTCTACTTAAGTGCTGCCAATCTTAAAAACAACTTACCCAAACTTTGGAATAATTCACTGTACACCATTGTGGTTGCATCACAACTCTTAGATGTATGGGTGGTTAGCAGACCCTTGGTTGGTCTCCAATTTGGTGCAACGTGGGTACCTGGCTAAGATGGTTTGTCTGAGGTGAAGTCACTGCAGCTGTTGCTACAGGCTTTCTCTCTTGTGACCAGTTTAAAGTTATCACTTTTTACCACATCACGACAGGGTGAGAAGATCCATTACACCCAGAAAATACCATATCATTTCACTGGGTAGGCCTTATATGAACATGTTAACAGGGATATCTTTGTGATTTGCCGAGGCCATCGCAGAATATGCCATACAATGCAAAGAGTGTAGAATATCTGCTCGTCTTCAAGGCCTTGAATTCAGCCAAATATATTTCTCTATTTTCCACCAAGTTGAACCTCTGGCACAACTTAGTAATGAATATTTCTTCGTTCAAGTGTCGATAATGTCTAGAACCAGGTTCAGTTTAGTTATTCCAAACTGAAATGTTTTGGAAAACTGTCCAAGTCCTCCTTCACTGTACCCTTGAATGTTAGCGAAGTGATCTGCATAGCCTTGCTCACACAAAACTGTTAAAGGGGCCAGACCCTCTCTTTCACGAATTCCTGGCTAGCACCGGACCAATATGCTCTAAACATCATAAGCAATGACAAGTAGTAGTCCCTTGCTCTGGCAGAATGACGAGGTGCAATTGGCAACACATCCATCAGCTCTGCATGGCCCCAAGCTCCTCTGTGATCTATGACTATCTTAGCAGTATATCTCCTGGCTTGGAGAGATTCACCACTGTCCCATGGTCCATTCACTTTACCATTCGGTGCCCACCATCTCATCTGTTGTGTGATAATAGCTCCTTTTGGCAGTGTAACAGGAGGCTGGTAGGCTAGTCGTTTAGGGTTTGACTTTAACACCAGTTACAAATGAATTTATTTCAAATAAGATTTTTACAGTCACGAGTAGGGTATACAAGTCACCAACTCGAGAAAGTTTACAGTTAGAATAAAGAAATGACCTGGAGACTGAGATACAAAATAACATACAACACTTTAATTCACAATATTCAAATACTCATTCAAATCTACAGTACCCAAACCATCTTTAAAATCTACATTAAAAGCATCAAATTCTTTGTTCTGGGCGAGCAACTGTTACTTGATTAAACCGTTAATAAGATTCATTGGAACTGACACTATAGCAAAAAATTATAAATTAAAACATTACGTGAAATACATTTAGACATAGTTTGTGCAATCTGGTTAGCACTTCTTCTAAAATATCTGTCATCAAAGCTATTACTTCTTCAATAAATCTTACTAAGTCTACCAATGAGTTCCCTTTTAACATCGTCTTATTATTCCCACACATTATACATCATTTCCTAACTATGCTGTTAGACTAGAGAGTGTAGTAAATAATAACTTTACAGAAAGTTTGTCTGCTGGAGATTTTGGATCAGCTATAATACTGCCATTCTTCTTCTTCTAGCTTTCTGGGGACTTGTGAGAAAACTGTTGGTCTCTGGATTTTCGTCGGAGAACTGACATTTGGTCAGAATACATGACTTTTTATCACATTTTTGTGTGTTCATATGATGATTCAACTAGTGATAAATGCTTACTTTGCAATTAGATCCTCCATCTAACTGGTTTGATTCTGATGTTTCTCGATCCAAAATAAAAAAAACAACAACTGATAACTGGTTATGGTTATAAGATGTTAGTTGGCAGACTATTTGCATGGATTTCACCATATCTTCCTTCCAAACAAAGTTTCACCAGTCGTTTTTTTTTATTTTATAGAACTCTCTTCCTTTAGTTAGTGTTGATGAATAAACTTTCTGCAGCCTTTCTCTCCCCTACGATCACGTTTGTTTAATGTAAATAAGACAAAGTGCTGATTTCTACTTCACAAATTATAGCTTGGTAATGCATCTCAGTATTTACTTTGACGTTTCCATTTCCTTACTTGGACAATCGTCTCTATGCAACTTCCATTATACATTCACTAGTGTGCATATCCTTTCTTCCCTTGACATGCATGTGTCATACATGAATATTCATGAACAATTCTATTTTTCGTTTGTAATTCTAACAAAATGCCCAAATGCTTCAGCAGATATCATCCACTAATAGCAACTCCAATCTTTCCCTGATGTTCTTGGAAAGCTTTGAACAGAGCTGGGGTTAGGTTACCCTGGCTGGAGTAAGTCTGGGAGTTCTATATTCTCCACCACATTTGGTCTCAGACTATTCAGACCCCACATCACCTTGATGATCATCAGTTCTCTGTGTTTCCCTTGAAACAAGGGAAAGAGCATGAACAGCCATTCTGAGTGCACCAGACATTGGTGGCTCTTCTCCCTCAGTTGTCAGCTGAAATGAGATAGAAGACCAATAGACCAGACTATTCTCTCAAACAACCATATTCCATCAGCGACTGACTCTCCTTTTTGGTTACCAGTTCTTCTACTTGTAGAAATATCATTTCCTTTAATTAAGAAGCATTATAAAACTTAAAGCACACATGGTCAGGCAATGGGCAGTACACGCATCAGCAGAAATAGCAAACTTCACCATAAAATATCATGTGGTTACAGCACCAAACTTTTCTACTTCCTACCCACTTTGTGGTGTAATCAAGTAAAAGTGAGTTAATCTTAGAGCACTGGGATAGGTCACTTAATAACAGGATACTTGGTAAAGATACCTATTGCTAAGTAATGCGATATCTGAATAACTGGATCATGAGGACGAATGAAACAGAATCACACAAAGTGAAACATGAAATGAACATCGTATGCATACTTTCTTTACTGACACGTAACTGCTTTTACTGGATCTTCTATTTTTTGCTCATCAGCCTGAATACATGTACCAGACTGACTAAAACCAGTGTTCCTTATCTCACAAAAAATGTCACATTTACCCAGAGTAACTAGTGCTACTCACCTAACTCTTCATTCTCATTCAAACATAGGTGAGACCATAATCTTTAGATATCACCTGAATTACCACTGAAGAACACTGCTTTTTACATCCTTGCACATTGTTCATTAATGCAGCAATATTGACTACAAGTAAAACAGGTACTATCTATTTGAAAATAACAAAGAAACAAAGGCAGCTAAAATGAAATTAACTTAAGGGCCTTCTCGACCATGTGTTATGTGAATCCTGCACATATGCAGAATAAAGAATAAATTATAAACAAATACTATATAATATAAAATATTCATATATAACACAATAAATACATCTTCCAGTATTAGTTCAGTATACCTTTTTTTCACTTTTGCCAGTTTTGTTTTGATGCATGCAAAGAAAGTATGAAGATAGCTCATGATACTTTAATTTTGAAATTATCTTACATCCTATAAAAAAATAAATTGATGTGTAATATATATATATATGAACTAGAAATAAAACATGATCATGAAGCTGGAAATTTATTTTATGTCATATTCCACTTACAAATGAAGCCACATGAAAAACAAGATAAGAATGGCCAATATTCAGGTATAAAATAATTCATGAAGTCATTTTTATTTTCTGCTGTTATGAGTATTCTCTATTTTTGTTGTATTTACCTTACTGATAATATGCAGAAATACTACAGCAACATATTTGAATATTAAATAAATACTGAGAAAGGGAGCAACTGTCATATAACAGTCTTAGTTATCCAGTTTACTCCTGTTTCTGTTTTACGTGAAAGGGAGATTGGCAATTGACTTGTTAAGAAATAAGTATTGGTGATTTTTTTCACAAATGTAATTAACTTAGCTGCTTAAATGCTTTAAAATCCAGCAAATAACTTTTCTAGATTTTCATTTTTAATGAACATTATAAATGAAAACATCTAAAAAAAAAAATCCTGAGGCTAACAAAGATTCTTAAAGTTTTAGTTTCACTTTGGAAATTATTTACACTGGAAAAGAAAATATCTCATACACTTTGTTAATCCAGCACAGCAAACTATTAACTTTTACAATGATCTTTTATTTGGGTTATACAATTATCTGTCACACAATCACCACTCTTACAATAATTTTTGTATGACCACTTATACCACTTTATGCTAGAAATGATCAAAGTTTCTGTGCAATTCTTAGCAGAAAAACTGTGCAAACATTCTTGACTTATGCTATACAACCATCAATTTCTATATTTAACTGAATTGATCAAGTTCCTTACCTAGTAAGAAGCCACTGGAAACATATTGGTTGTCATAATGGGGACCTCAAAACACTTCTGAATGTGGCATTGTATGACATGATCTGACTACACAGAAGAGCATAAAATGACAGTAAAAGTAATAAAATGCCTTCTTGTGCTGGCTTCAAATGTACAAGTTGGGCAGGAATCATTAACAAGGGGCAGTAGGGATCACATTTTACTTTGTATTTTGCCAAGGGCAATGAACCATGGCCATGAGAGCTGATTTTCATTTATAAAGAATGGAGTTTCTCTAAGTAACATAAGACAGATCTAGATCCACAAGCACAATGTATAGACCTAGCTTAGACTTTGACTCGAGTAGACAACACGACCATATAAACCATGGGCACATGGAGTGATTTTGGTAAGGGTTAAATATTCTCTAAAAATCACAAAGTAGGTATGGATGATTGATCTAATGAAGCCCTTAAATACTGTTTTCAGTCTTATAGACTCCAACATGACTTGATAGTTTTCTTTTAACATCTATAGATAATATAGACATTCTTTTTACTTCAGGAGTTATCACCAAGCTTAAACATGGAGTTATCATCAAACTTAAACATGGCAAATTTACAGTGCTTTGTAACTAAGCTGATTTCTTCAGTATAACAGACTTGTACATTTCACTAAAAGCTTGCCACATTTTGTGTAGATACACATAGTAAATTCTGAATTATAGTCAATATCCCTTCTCCAATACAGGGTTAGTCGAATGGACCAAGCCCATGTACATTGCATTAATCTAAACTCAAAAGTTATTATCAACTTCAGATAGCAGGTATGTGCCAATTAGGTTTCTAACAATAAAAATTACAATCTTAAGAACTTCAATAGTATCTCCAGCTCCTACAGACATGTAAATAATTGTAATTTATTCTCAATCTTCAGTCTCTTCACGTTTAAAGTACCTGGAATCTTGTCTGACAGTATTAAAGTTCAATAACACATAAAAATATTTTTTGGTAACTCTAACCAGCTTTCAGAAGTACAGTGGTTGATAAACTTGATGTTGCAAACACTTCCGTTTAAGCTAAGGCTTACTGTAATATAGGTTATTAAACAAATAATGATAAATCAGTAATAATGCAACAGTCATCTGTCTGAAACAATAAAATTACTTTGCAGGTTAAGCAAAAATTAAATGATGTTTGAGTATTGATCATACAGAATATTATAATTTAGTGGCTATAACCACTATCAGTACATAAAAAACTGACATAACAGGAATTGTGATTAATAAATAAAGAAGAGTGTTGGGTAGGTAAAAAAAAGAGAAAAGTACACAAAATAAGTCTTCCTCAAAAAAATAAGTAAATGACTCGGAAAAACACAGCAGATGCAAGTAAGACAAAAGTGGTGATCCAGATTGTAATTTTGTTAAGAGCTTTATTAGAACTGACATAACAGGAATTGTTATTAATAAATAAAGAAGAGTGTTGGGTGGTAAAAAAAAAAAGAAGAGAAAAGTACGCAAAATAAGCCTTCCTCAAAAAAATAAGTAAATGACTTGGAAAAACACAGCAGATGCAAGTAAGACAAAAGTGGTGATCCAGATTGTAATTTTGTTAAGAGCTTTATTTGGGGCTTTATTACTACCAATACAAATTTCATAACATCTTTCTTTACTTTAGTTCTTATGAGGTAAGCAAAATATTAATAACAAGAGAATCATTTATCAAAATAAAAAAGCACAGGCAACCATTTGTTTTGATCTATACCATTAAATAACTTTTTGATTTCCCCCCCAAAAAGAAAATAATTATGATTCAACCAAACGTGTCTTAATTTTAAAAAAACAAAACAAAAAATTTGAATTTTAGTTGATGGATTTTCTAGCATTTCATTTTAAGAAACAAAAAATTTATTTTAAGTTATACTAACCTTGTAGTTGATTTTCTGATACATACTGTTTGAAAATCTGGTTACATCCTTTTCTAAACATTTAAGACTAATACTCTCTAGAAAAGTTCTTTTTTATCAGAATTGGATGAAACATTAATGTCAAGAAAAAATATATATATATATTTTATGAATACAAGTAAAATAGAATCCATTGTTAAAAGTTTATTCTTAATATTTTGAGCACACACTGAAAAGTTTTTAATAGACAATGCTGACTGAAGACAAGGCTGAGGATGAAATCATTCAGATTTTCAATAAAAATGGTCCACTACAAAGAAAAAGATATCATCTTTGGCCTACTTTCAACTAGAACAGTCAATAAAACATTTTTCAGTGGTACTTAAATTTTGTCAAATGGTGTCATTTGAACGTATGTTCAAAAATGTTATATTAAACAGTTCTTTAATAGAAGCAACTCGATGAAAATAACCAATTATTTAAAAAATAAAACTTGGCATTAAAAATATATTCAACATATGTGCACACATAATCCACTCAGATAATGTTACAAGAACACTGTTAAAAGTTTATTTTTCTTGAGCTAAATGTATTTCAATGTTATTTTTTATCTTTTCAAAAACATCACACTTTCCTTGTTAATAAACACAATTGTGTTCTTATTTTTAATTTAACAAGTTTTTTTTCTTCCTTTAGAACCATTGGTTTGAATAATTTACTCAATATCGTTTCAACAGAAACATTACTACTGTTAATACAGAAAGGACATCTTTTTTTGTAAAACAAATGCCCCACAAGTTAATTAGGAATTTACAGATGAAATTATACTTTTAAAGAATCTATCATGGATGAACAGAACAGGAAACTTACTGAATAACGGCTAAAGCCAAGTTCTGCTGGAAGACAGTAATTTAAATACTGTAAGTAAAGATCTTACACACAGCAACATGGGCCATTTTCACAAGTAATGGATAATTTTTTCTACAGAAATATTACCAATAATGAGTAGGAAAAAATCTTAGAAATATTTCACCCATTCTGACAGAGAATTAAATAGCTCCATTTATGTCCAGATTAAAAGAAATTACTAATACATTCACTGTACAAAATATAATGCTGATTATCTTGAAATCTAGTTTCTATTAACACCGATTTATATAAAAATATATTTACAGTAACTGTGGATTCTATCTTTACTGTAGGAAGCGACTTCTTACAAATATTAACACAGAACTGCCAGCTCTACAAGTTTCTGTGAAAACTGACTCCTGGTTAGGAACAGAAACATATCTTAATGAGGCAGTTTACAAAATTCTGCTTTAAAGTGGTATATCTTAGCACCATACAAATTGTAATACTCAAATCCATGACTTCTCTAAGTTGAGAAAATGTACAGAATGACCCAGTCCAAATACTTGTAATATACTAAAATAGTTATCCAAATCTAACACATTTGTTAATAAAGTGCTTAAGACTTCTCAAAATGTAATATATGATACTCCACTTTAAAACTTCTTACAATATGATACAGGGTAGCCTAACACCAACATTGTTAATTTTAAAGGAAATCGAAATTAAGTTGTTGCAATACAGCCAAGAGAATTCCATGGCATTTCAATTGTGACCATGTTTATCATGTTACACAATATAACTAAACTAGTGAACACCTAACTCAAGTCAAAGGCACTGACTTAAGGTGGGCTTTAAGTACTGAGCCCAATGTTCCCTCTAATGTTTTCAATCCATGTGCAGAATGAATTTTTTCATGTGCACTACCAGTTTTTTTTAAGGGGGAGAGGAGTATTTTTAGACCATCGACCATACTGGATCATTAGGCCGCTTTGCAATGCTACCAGTTGGATAATTGGGCTTTAGGCCTATCGACTGCCAAGCTCATTAAGGCCGTCAACGTATTGAGACTTCTCACCATTACTAAGGATGTGCACGGCTGGAATAATGAAGTGTGAGGCCCTTGATTGGTTGTTGTTATTTTAATGGGTGGACTCGGCCTCTCTAATAAATAGTTTATCATCATAGCATTTTGTAGTTTCATATAAAAAGTGATAAAATGTTACTATATTTTTAAAACTAAGCTCAGTACTTGTGTCAAGTGTGCCTAAACTGCTCATTTAGTGTGTTATCAAATGTAGCCGAACTAATCGTAGTCTGTTTCCTTTTTAAGTTCAGGTGTTCTCCAAGCAAGTGTTAACTTATTGTATCACACTCTCTCCAAATCTCACTCATTTAGTGTAGTCAGTAGTGTGAATGTGGACCAATCTTCTTCATTAGGTTTTCTGTCAAAGACTTGTAATTGTGTTATCAATTACACCACAGTAGTCAGCCTATTCAGAGGTTAGTGATTTAAGTGATTTGTTATTTAAGAACACAGATAAAATTTTCCAAGTGCAATTCATCTGATGATGATATGTTCACCAATTATAAGCACTAAGGTTTTATCAGTTTTTCTTAATATTATTTACCAACATTTTTCATTCTCTGTTTATATTTATCATGAACAGACGAAATTAGAATTTTGTAAACCTATCACAATTTAGAGGAAAACATCGTGCTGAACTCTTAAGATTAAACAGATTTTTACACTTGAGTATTTCATGACACTATTAATGAAATGTTGGAAATTACAGTATATTCATATTGAAGGAGTAAAACAGAGACTAGTACATGAAAATATTATATTGCTACAACAACAATGAGCATTCTTATATTTAAAAGTTTATATTTCTTGAATAAATAAATCAGTGTATGTGTATTTTTTATCAAATGTCATACTTTCTCTATTTAAAACAAAACTGAAAGCAATATTGTTCTTAACGTAACAAGTTTTCTTTCACCTAAAATTGTTGGTTTGTATAAATTACACAATATTTATTCAACAGAAATATCACCACTGTAAATGGAGAAAGGTCATCTTTTTTCCAGTAAAAAAATACCTCCATCTTAGTATTCAATTCAAACATTTTTGGGATAAGTTTAGGATAAAATGAATGGATCAGCTCTTTCCTTGTCAGAAGTACAGGATATATTTATCAGGTTTCATTCTAACCAAGAAACTAGGTCTTAAACATTGTTTAAAATTCTGAATGATGTTTTGCAAAGATTAAACCTACCATGGCTTTGGCCAATGCTACAAGCAATACATTAGACATAAACTTGGATATGCAGGCAAGGAAGTCACATGTGAAACTTAGAGCAGTTTTTGTTCATTGCCAAAAAAATATTAACTGATTTTAGTATTTCAAAGTAGTATGCAACTTAGACTGATCTGTGAGCTTATTAAATCTATGAGAAAATCTCTAAACCAAATGTCTTCTTTTGGCACACTAGTTATTCAACAGTGCCAACCACTAATCGTGGTACCAGATTAGATGGATATTATGATTTTGGTCTCTGCCATCTGTATTATCCAGTTATTGTAACTTGCAGCCATTTCTGAGAAAATGGGCAGTTAATGAAAAAAATCTAATGCAGGAGCAAATGGTAGCATTTTTTAATAAGTGTTAAACCTTCTGATACCTATTTCCATCTGTGTCTCCTTATAAAGATACATTGCTGTATCAATTCTGTCAATGTAATCAGGACTGTGAAGGGTGCCAACTTGAAAGGAGGGGACACTGATTGCCTAAGAAAGCAAACTAATGGGTTGGGTTGGGGAATGCCAAAATCTATATTTTGCACAGGATGCCATCAAATATCAGTATGACACTGAATGCAATGTTAAAAAAAAATGTTTTAACATGATTTTCTACAATGATCCACCTTATAACCCTTAATCAGTTTGGGATGAAGTTAAGGGCGAAAATGAATACACCAGATCTCTCTGTATTTACCATGACTCAATGATGAAGATTTGACTTGAACGTGATTCATCCAAAGATCTGTATAGATAATTTTATTATCAGGTGTTCAATAATGCAAATGAATGTTTAAAGACTCATTGTGGAACACCAATGGGTGTGTGTGTGTGGAAGATGTTCAGAATAATACATCCTATTTTCAAGTCAGTTCTCATTCTTCTTTTCATCAATGTTGCCATCTCCTACTCTCTCCTCCTCCTCTCTCAGTAATAGTAGTGCTAGGAAACATAGCACTCCTTCGTTGATTGTATTATAGTAGATCTCTGTATACAGTTTATGATGCTTGATTTGTTTCTTAAATGTAGTACCTTTGACTGGTTGTGTGCGGAGTGGGAATGGGGGGAGGGAGTTATCTTATCTTCAATCCATCAAGCTTTTCGTGTTAGAATTCTTTCTCAAATTTTTCATAGATACTAAATCTGTTCCTGATCAGGAGTAAGCATGAGTAATTTATATTAATTTATAGTGCTCCATGTATGATGCAAAGAATTAGTTTGTCATCATCTTTCATACATGTTACACTCACTCCTGGTTATAGTGTGATATTTCCTCTACAAAACTGTGATCATATTGTATATACTAGTATGTCTGTTTTTAGACAATATTGTGATTTTCATTTTATAGACATTATCAGACAGTGTGTTGAGCATTGAAGTATCTGAAATAATCTAAAAACTTATTAGGAATAACAAGACATAGCTGCAATGCCAAGATCAGTATAATATTGTTTGTTGCAACTTTGTAAGAAAATACCTGAGTTTGAAAAACATATGTCAGTTGTGGCAAGAAATTAAAAAACAGGTATTTACTCGTGAAATAAATAAAAAGCTTTTGGTAAAATATCAATACTTCTGGAATTAAGTCAATAAGTGATGTCTTGGATGCTTTTGACTTGGACAAAATAGCCAGATTTTGGTCTTTATAACTTTACTAGGATCCTACTTAGTACACATGTTATTCCACATCCAACCTTTCTAGATCTTCTTCCAGTTCTTCGAGATCTTCATCATCTTCATCAAAAAGATTTTCATCAATTGGAATAGCTTCTTCACCTATTGTGGCTGCAATATTATCTTCTCCACCCACTGCTTCAGGAAGCTTTTCTTCTTCTCCTAAATGTTAAGTTAACACAATTAGTGGACTCTTGCTCCCTCAAACTAATCGTCATCATTATGCCTGCATTTGTATAACATTTCATCAGAAATTTAAAAAAGTGAGAAGAATCCCATAAATCACAGAACTCTCAAACAAGGGAACCAACACACATATACAAACATCAATATATTTGACCAATGAGAAATATTTAAGTGAAAGCTTTATTGCAACTAAGTCTAAAAACCTCCTAATAACGCTGCTGTATGAGACTGCAACATCTGGATAGAAGACAAGGTAATGTCTTACGCCAACACGTGATACACTACACATTCTAAACCACAATGAAAGTACAGGTTGCAGTGAACACAGTTTTGCAACAGAAAGATGTTCTGAAATCCACTATAAAAGTTTCATTATACTGAACCACAAAAATGTAATGATCACATTGTATGAGAAAAATGTTGATAATGTTAACATTGCTTTGTGCCCTTATACTTGGCACAGTATTTTCATGGTTCATTTCTACTGGTGTCTTTTTACACTCACATACAATACCAAAATCGACATTTCAATTAGCAGTTCTTGTCAATTTTACATGGGGCAGGGGTGCCACATACAAAGTTTGCACATGCCGATATTTTGCCTAGGCCCATCTCTACTCATATAATGTGTTTTGATGAGACTTTTTTTTTAAATGGACACAGAGATTTAAACAATTTTTTCTGTATTTATTTGGCTTTTACTTAAACCTAACTTATTATATTCAAAGTATTTTATACTTTATGTAGTTTTCTGGATAAAAAGAAGTTAATGATTATTTACATTTAACCCTTTTCATGCGTAGTTTTTTTTTTTTTTTTAGTTTTAAAAGCTTACTCTAATACAAGATAACATGCAAAATAAATTTAAGCAAATAATTAAAAATATGGTGAGAAATAGTTTGCCTGACTTAACTGAGGCAAATCATAGAAGGGGTTAACAAACATAACATGTAATTTTTTACAAATGTAAAAACCATAGTTCAATGGAAAACTCTCACTTCTGCATAATAAATGTCACCCAAACCACTAATGCAATAATTACTTGTGTTAGGTTTTAAATACAGCTATCATATCTAATACCTTGTGGTAAGTTTTAACAGCAACTCTATAAAATAATGTATATTTTGTAGTAAATTTGAAGGATAAGAATCTTCTGAACAATAAAAAGTTTTAAGTACAAATCTCTAAAGCAAACTATGTTTAAACTAATAAATCTTACAGTTATAGATATTTAAGTTAGGTCTTAATGTAACACATACTCTGTCAAGTTGTAACCAAAATACCATACCATCTAATCTTTCTTTTCTTCTGTTCACTTCATGAAAGTTATTTGGAGAAGTTGTTCCCACATTCTGAAACTGTTGTGCTTGAAGGCTAAGGGCTTCAGCTGTTATTTCTACATACAATTCAGAGTTCTGTAACAAGTTTGAAAAAAATCAAGCTTTATGATTTTACATGTACTATTGAAAATGTAGTAATTTTGAATACAATAAAAAAATATATCTAATTTTTCATTATCACTGCCAAAATTCAAAAATCAAAAGGATGCTATTTTAACATATAAATCCATATGTACTTGATATACCAGAGTTGAAAATGTTTTTGATACACAGATGATAATCTGTGGAAAAATCTTTGCATTTATAATGGGATAATATTTTAATTAAAAACAATAATAAATGCAGGATCATTGAAATTTGTTATGACAATTCTTACTGAATAAACCCTTCTTTAGCTGAGGTACTACATGATAACACTTAACAAACCCATTTAATGCTCATAAACAGAAACTAAAAATTTTACAATAAAACACCCAACTCATTAGCCAGCAATTTTCAATTTAAAAAAATCCTTCTACAACATTTTTTCCAATAGTTAATAGGCATTTACCCTCCAAAAAATTTAACCAATGTATCTTAAATTTATAATGCTATTTTTTCAGCTTCAAAAATTCCGTTTTATTAGAGAATTTCCTACAGCCTAAGCCCAAAAAAACTTGTTTTGGTTTTTAATTTCGCGCAAAGCTACTCAAGGGCTATCTGCACTAGCTGTCCCTAATTTAGTAGTGAATGACTAGAGGGAAGGCAGTTAGTCATCACCATTCACCACCAACTCTTGAGCTACTCTTTTACCAATGAATAGTGGGATTGACTGTCATATTATAACACCCCCACAGCTGAAATGGGAAGCATGCTTGGTGTGAGGGGGATTCGAGCCCGCAAATTGTGAGTCAAGTTCCTTAACCACCTGGCCATGCCAGGCCTAAGCTCAAAAATAAACTAAAAGGTTTAAGGTTTTCCATTTATAATTCTTCACAATTGTAATAGTCAAAAACAAAGAAACAAAATCAAGCTGGAAAAAGGTTGCTCTTCTTACTTGAAAACTTAAGACACAACTCCTAACACTGCACTTTATTATTTCTTCTATGTTTATGTTTACTTCACAAAGTTTTCTTTTCTAACAACTTGTGGATCATGTTTCTTAATTCTTCTTGGCAAATCACAAAATTTTCAAGGCTAATTAGTAATTGAAAAGGAACTATTCCAACAATAATTGAGCCTAATGTCAATGTGGCATCATTTCATTATCTGAGGTCTCTTATAATGATGGTTAAACTTGATTTTAACAATGAGTGAAACAGTTGAAACTAATTAATAAATAGCTAACCAGCAAAGTTATCTACTATCAAAAAAAAAAAAAAATCTTGTTAATGAAAGGTAATAAGACTGGTTACAAATGTTACATAAGAAGGTAAAGTTATTTTTTACCTACATCATAATTTTTGATTACTACAAGTATCTTAAGTTCTTTATGTTTCTTTGTGAAAACTACTAAACTCACACAAAAAAATTCAAAGATTTACTAAAATATGACATCAGATTAAACCTACTTCATCGTCTTCTCGAGGCAGAAGGTCATAAGCAGCCTCATCTTCATCCATCTGGACTTCCAGAGCTAATTCTGGATTGAATGTAAACATTTCTCGACCACTAAGCTGTTTAAATGATTCAAGAATGTCAGAACTCTTTGTTACACATAAAACACAGCTTAAAATTGTAAAAATAGCATTACAATCACTAGCTTTGAAAAATAACAATTATGTAAATCCAAAAACCTACACATAAACATAAAATAGATGTACTGAAATATATACAAAATACTTTTACATAAAAATAACCATGCCTAGAACAAGATTCTGATCATTTTATCCAAAAGTTTAGAAGTTTAATAATAATATAATACTATTTAGTATAAATATTAATTGAAGAATAACACTCCTCTATTCAGTTGGACACATTTGCAGACTAATTCAGTTCAGAATTCAACATTTTAATGAGAAGACTGTCTTAAATTAAAATATATTAAAAACTGGCCATCACAATAATGGAAGATACTCAGAATACACTGCTTTATCACACATTGTTAATAAGTAAAATATTAAACTCAAGCTATTCTTATTCCACATGTAGAATGTTTCTCGATATACAGTGAAAAACACTAGGTGATTATCCCAATATAGTTCTCTACATGCAGGGTTGAAGCTTAAAATTATTTTTTCAAAACATTAACTCATAACTGAAGAAGAAAATTCAGTTAAAAAACCAAATAACTTTAGCGAAGCAGTTATGGGAAAAATAATTCTAGTAAAAACTTTATTAATTTTTGAATGTATTAAACATATAACTGCAGATAAACAGGATATAACAGAATTCTGAAGTTTTTTTTTTAATTTCACTGATCAAAACTGCCATACTCGAAATGCAAGTCAGAGAATGTGGGTACCCCAAAAAGATTACACATATTTTTAATGTAACTCAACTGTAAACCTACTACTATTTCACAGAGTTCACCAAAATTAGGCTTTTTTGAAAACAAAGACAGTGTCACAAACAAATGTATTATAAAGAAAAGACTTTAAAGATCATACAGTTCACAAATGTTTTTACTATCAAACATCTAGAGAAAACCTTCCCGATTATGCCATTTGGCCAATCATGTCTCTCAAACAGCATCATGGATAGTTTTCTAATCATATCATACAATAATACATGAACGTGTTAACTGTGGTAAGTTCAAACCTTGAACTTAAGCTCACTCCATTCTATTTTTCATATGTTTTAGTACTTCACATAAAATGATCCCTTGAGGACAAAGATTCTTATAAAAAACACTTAAGCACATCATGAGTACCTACCATACCAGATACTAAGTCTGGACATAGTTGGAATTCATTTATAAGTAACTGGATCATGTTAGAATTTGTGTAAAAAAAAGGTGAAGTTTTTTTTTTAAATGCTATCTGTTATTCAGTTGAAATACATATATAGATAAACTGTGATAGATCATGACTACTTACATTTCACAGATAGAAATGCAGTATTAAACTGCAGAGGATAAAACCTGAGTTTATCCCTCAATGGCAAATGTACAAAGGAGCATTTTGTTACCCACAGAAAGCAGCATAGTTTTTATGCATGTATAATATGAGATCAAAGTTTTGACTTTTCAGCAATTTTTTCTTACCAATGTAAGTACTTTTTAAACAGCATCAAAAGATTTAGCCTGAAATTGCATCAAGTGTCTAACTTTTTATACTAAGATGTTTAAAAGTAATTATATTGTCTTTAATGATTCCATACATTCCATACAAGTGTTTAACAATCTATCACTACAAACATTAACAGGGCTGGCAGCATTTTAAGTTTACCATAATCTATTTGAGAAAATGGATGTCTGTCTATCTCATGGATAGCTCTAAGTAGCTCTATCCAGGGTATAGTCATTTGATAAGTTAAAAATTTATGTCCCTGTAGGTACAAATGTTGAAAATGTTGTTTACAAGGAAGTTTTGTAAACAACTTCTCCAATATGAATTTAATAGTCCTTAATTTTGGACTGTGGTTTGAAATATCACAACTTCGTATTTTGTTGAACTTCAACACGTTCTACTAACAGACAAAAGTACGGACATTCTGCTCTGCTCACAGTAGGATGCAAGACAGAATCGAGAACATGTCCACTGGAACAACGAAATACCATGATCGCAGCCAGGAATAAGCATAAATGAAAGTATTGACCTCTACATCCTGTTCAATATTAATATTAATGCCTCAAGATTATAGAGACCATATCCTACAACCCGGCTCCGACTTCAGTCCATCATAATACTAAACTAATTGACACATTGTTCAAAGAAGAAAAAAACAGAGATTGACTAAATGAAATGCTCGCCAGACTTCAATCCCCCTAAAAATGTATGAAATATAAAATATAAAAATATCCCAATACCATACTCTATATTGAAGAGAAATTTCATGAACTGGAGAGAAGTACAAAACCCATCTCTTGTTTATGTTCATTTTTTAGCTAAATGATTAATTACTTGCTTTTCATAAAAATAAACTGGGAGTGAATGATGTCATTTATAAGCATAGTTTTCCTTGTCAATTATCTTCCAAATATTTTGTGCAGTGTAATAACATAGACCACGTAAAGATCAGTTTTAGAATAAAAAGTAATACTAACATGAGGATGGTAATTAAGAGAGATTAACATGAATGTGATATAACTTACACCAATGTGATGACCAGCTTTAAATTCTGCTTTTTTCCTGTCCTGTTCCACCTGAGCTTTTTCCTTCTTATCTTGAATCTGAAAAAGAAAAAAAAAAAAAATAAGTTGATACTTAAAAGCTACTTGTGAAGAAAAAACTTAAAAAACTCTAAAAGATATTACTAAGGAAAAACAAAACAAAAATCATTTAACAGTATGCTGCAAAAAAATACATCCTAATATTACATACATTAATCTATGGCGTAGTTACATTAATGTATGTTATGAAACCTCCCCAGACATAGCTAGTTTAATGTAGTAGCAAAAATAATTAGCATGGAACTTAATTTAGTCTCATTATATACATTTTATGATACATATGATGTATCAGAGTGGTGCTACAAAAAAAAAGTAGCAATCAAGATTTCTATTTATATCAAGTTTTTCTCACTTGAGATACATGTTCTTCTAAAGTTTTATGGTAATAAACTAACTTGTTTCAACATGCAATTTACTTTGGCTTTGTATTTTTTAAATGTTTTCAAAGACTGATGAAGTAGTGACAGGATATGTAGACTTGACTTATTTCATTTTTTTTATGCTTGATGTTCTTTAACCAAAGCTTTATCATCTGTAGTTCTATTATGGTTAGTGATGCTACTATAAAAATGTAATCTAGTGGTTCAGCAATTAAAAAAATATCATCTAATAATACATCAAATTCTTGTAACATTAATTTTTCCACAGTCTGAGCCTCCCTAGAATAAGTATCTATAACTTACAACTAAAATATACTGTTCATAGATTCAGTAATTATACACTTAATATACTACATCCTTATAAAAATAACTAAACAAAACATAACAATTAAACAAAATATGGCTTGCAAGCATTATTTGGTAGTATTAAATTTTATAAAATACCCCAAGAAGTTTAATGAACCAGTATCCATATTTAAAAGTTTTAACATCATATATTATTAAAACCTAACACCTTAAATACTCCTAATGAGAAACAAAAGCGACAAAGGCTTGTCTGTTACAAATCTCACTTTCAACTCTAAACCTGAGCGGATGCTGCCAGTGTTCAGCCAAAAATCCCAATTTACCCATTAAACGGCAACAGCATTTGATAACATTTATGTCTCTTTGGCTTCAAACTAATCCAAACCATGTTATTATCCCTTTTTTTTATAAATAAACTGGAAACTTTGTAAAGTATGGTGATAATCATTAGGACATCATTAACATAATTCCGGCAGAACTCGCAAAAAATTATGGGTTTAAAAGAGTTAAAGATCTTCTGAAAATAAAATCATACTCTGAGAAATTAGATATATTCGTTATTAGTCAGATAAAATAACTTTCTTATATTATCCTTCAATATTTGTAACTTAAACCAGTTCTTTCATTTGTCTTTCCAGACTAATAATTTTATCATGTTATTTATTTAAAAATGTAAGAGAGTTTATGTTTTTGGTCTTCTCTGCAAAATCTTCTTTTTTAATCCTTCAACTACATAGTATATATTTCTTAGTTTCTATTCTTCTTTCTTCTGACCCTACAAGTAAGCTAACTTTAGTGCTGGTTGGTAAATTTCTACTTTTAAAATTCACAAGCAGGTAGTACTTTATCATGAATGACATATCGTGTCACTAGACATTTCTCTTGCATGTTTATTTTCAGATGAAAACATGTTTTACATTAGTCTGTCCACGAAACAGTAGCAGAAACTTCTTAGCTTTTCATACAAACTCTCATTACACTCTATATTCAACAGAGTTTCAATTTTACTGTAAAATTATCAGCTGTCCCCCAAAAGGAATTTGGAATCTATAAAAGACATGTATCTCCAAATTGGAGAGTTACTGATATACAGGGTGTCCCAGAAGTCTGGACCCATAGGGAAAATAGACATTATATTCTTGAAGTTAAACAAAAACATTTCTAATGTCAGTTGTACATATTTCTGGAAAGAAACTACCCTGATGTCACAGTATACCAAGAACTGATATGTGTATGTCTGTTAATGGCATGCAATTTGAATAATAAATAAATTAATAATAAATTGTGTATTTTTCTCTATGGGTCCAGACTTCTGAGACACCCTGTATATTGATTTACAATGTAATTTAAAAGTACTTTAAAAAAGTTACTGTTGTACAAAGTAGTCCTTGAAATTGTGGATTGCATATGGCTGGAAGTTGGTTGGGTAAAAGTTTGGAACCACTGTTTTAAAGTTTATGATAATGTAGAGAAACTTAACTCACAAGATAATCCTGGAACTCAAGCTGGATTGTAAAGCTCTTCTGTTAAAGTTTTCATGATAGTTAACTGATAGGAATTCTATTGATTACACAGGCCTGTGATGATTTTATTGCTTTGATATTTTTACATGTTGTACAGTAATTCCTGTACACTGAATCCGAAAATAATATCCATTTTTCTCCATCATATACACATTTTTCACAAAATATCATGCCGCAATACATAAAAGAAAGACCACAACACGTTGTTTTGAGACTAAAAGACATAGATTTCACAAGAAAAATCTAGATCAATGAGGATGCATATTTGTTTTACATCAATGTTCTTCCCTTTTCTTGTTTTTTTGTATTCTTGTTAACAAACATAATAATAATAAAACATGTTCAGTGTGGTAAACAAAATAATAATTTGATCTAAGTGAGAGTTTTTTATTCCTGATTTGTAAAAAATTCTTACACGATAGAAAAAAAAAATGAATATTATTTTCAAAATACACATAGCTGAATTATGGAAGATCCATTATTAAAACCAAAACAACTTTTATGAAGTTTCAATTCACAGGCCTATGTTATTGAATATACAAATTCAACTTTACTACTACCTGAAGAAGACAAAGAATTTTCCAAGAATAGTTTCTAGTTTCATAGTTATTGTTACCAATGCTTTATGCAGATATCAAACCACGTACGTGTTATTTAAGAAATCAACTTTATGAATTATGGTGAACATATCACATTTTACATAATTCAACTAGATTCAAGCTGGCATTTACATGGGAGTTGAATATTCTTGAATATACTTGAATATTCTTATGGCAGCAATAAAAGATGGTATTAAACAGAAAAACAAAACAACAGTCAAACCTTTTTCTTTTTCCAAGCCAAAAATGTTTCAAATGTAATCTTGCAAAGGTTAGACCCTAGAGCAGCTCTCTGGAAGTAAACAGAGGATATTGTAAGTGTACTAGAATCTACAAAGTAGTGATTTTATAATATCACAGAATAAAGTTATAGTAATTTAAAAAATTCAAAAAATACCGTTTTAAAATATACAGGTTTTGATGTATAATGTAAGCTTACAGATTAAAAATAAATCATTTTTGAAAAATTACAATACAATGGTATGATTTTATAGATTACAAAGACTAATGTAATTATTAGAAATGTATAAAATAAAATGATGAAATTTTATGAGCACAGTGAATATATTATGTAACTTCTATTACAAAAGTCCAAACTTTAACAAAATTTTCATACCACAAATAAAGAAATCATATAAATATTTAAAAAATATTATTCCCTTCAAAACAGAAACCTGGACACTTATCAATCATGAAACTCAAAAATGTTCTTATAAATAAAATCAAAGTTTTGCACAATAATAATAAAATCTTCTTAATCTTTAATATACCACCACACAAACAATTTAGGAACATTTAATATTCTAATTATGACAGTCTTACAATGTGAAAAATGGACTCAATTGGTAGATCTTGGCTCCCAACTGAATGATGTTAGTATGCAAGTGATCAGAAACAGGCTCCATACGACTGGCATTTATGCCAGTTGACCAACTATGAACATTCTTCTAACCCATCACAAACAAACAGTCCATATTCTGCAGTGCCCAAGGACATGTGAATTGGTTAAACATGTTGATAAATATCTTGTTCATAAACAAATCACTCGTTCACACTGCAGCCAGATACGAAATCTGCGAGTGATCAGGACCACATCAAATTCAAATTTCACATAGAAAAAACATGCATGTGGCAGTGATGACATGCTGGTCTACAGATAGATGGCACTACAAACACCATACAATACAGTCTCACAACCATTAATGTTGCTAGAAGTGCAGTTTGTCAAAAGTTTCTTCAAATAGATAAATTCCTGAAGAAGGTATCATATCAAGCATATGGACAAGCCAACATACTCATCAGATTTGAATACAAATGGCATGTACAAATAGTATCCCAGGAAATCATACGACTTATTAATAAAAATTTATGATTTTTTGGGCTACAAAATCTGTAGTAGCAAATGAATATTTGTTGTCTTAAACTCCAATATCAAACAGTTGCATATCAAATTATATATCTAGTCATCTGACAGTTGTTTTACATAAAATGAAGTCTTTGTTTGTATGTAATTAAGCATAAAGCTACACATTGGGCTATCTGTGCTCTGTCCACCACGGTATTGAAATCCGGTTTCTAGCACTGCAAGTCCACAAACGTACCGCTCGTGCCCTTGTGGGCAAAATGAAGTCAAAGATATGCCATTGACATTTGTTTTAATAATAGCAATATAGCCTTGTCTTAGCTAAATATTGTAAACTATATGTCTTAACTGTTTTGAAAAGTTCATTTGGTACTGGAAAATCTTGTGAAACTAATCACAAATATTAAGAAAAATGACAAACACATAAATATACTGGTTGGTCACTGTATGCATTTTGACGTACATTTAATAGCCTACAGTTAAATACATTGTGAAATTTCTTGTATTTCAGTTTTTCAAGCTTAATCTGGAAGCTCTTTAAAAACATGAAGATGTATGTGTGCACATATACATACAGCACCCCATGCTGTATGTCAGAATTAAATGCACTTTTAGGAAAATCTTTTTCTGCATGTATGAATCAACTTATTTATCTAATTCCACTCAATTATTTGGATTTTTGTGGATGTTTGCTTTTAAGTTTGTTTATTTTAACCTTGGATACCATTAGTTTATAAAATGTTCCCACCCTTGATGGAAACTATATTGAACTGCAACTTTTTTGAACAATTTACACACAGAGAAATAACTGTAAAACTAGTTGAAATACTTAAATGAAATCCCTGTAAAACAAACATACAAGTTTATTTTTTCCTTTCATAAAAACACACACACACACACACTCGGGTCAAATACTAATCATGTTTTCTCCAAAGGTAGGTGGGTTGGTTCATTTTAATTTAATCTAAAACAACTATAATCCATCAATCACAAAAATGCTCAAGAAAAACAAAAGTATTTTTACTGTTTAGTAATGTAATACACCTTAATAATCATAAAATTGTATCTGAACAAATCTTTTCCTTAAAGTTCAAAACATGCACGATTTATGAAGAAGCTTTTTTTTTTTGAGAAACAATCTACAATGTGATTTTATGCAAATTACACTAATGTCTGAAAGTTAAAATCTCTATCTTCCAAACTTTAAAAGTTTGATCAGGTAATCCTTTAAAAATAGAGTATTTCTACAAAAAATTCCATAAACTTTTCATTGTGGAAAACTTAATGGTGTATATACATTTTTTCTCCACATAAAAAAACAAACATGCAATTATTTTATACATTACTCCTTTGAATAGAGCAAATCTCACATTCCACAGAGTTTGAAGTTAATTTACAACATTTATTTAAACATACAAAACTTTTACAGGAGGTTATAAACATAGCTGTAAGCTCACAATGGTTTTCGAGTTCTTCTATTTTGAAGTATATATTTAAAGGACACCAGCGATCAAATTTGTTTTATATTTTTCCTTTGTTTTTCTGATTTAACAGTATTTCTCCATATCAAAAATAGCATCCAAAATTTTCAAATAGCACAGATAAAATGGTAATCACCTGTAAAAATGACAAATAATGCCAGTAGAGTGATATTCCTTTATTCTGACATCAAATCTGATAGGAATGAACACTGTGATGCCATTTTAGTTCATTGAGAAACCTGCCATATTGAACCATATTCATATATATGTTTCAAGAGGTTGTATATATAATAACAAATCAATGATGATTACAATTTGAGCCAATGGTAAATACCATTCTACTAAGGAATGGAAATGAGTCAGAATCAACCTAGAAAAGGTGATTAAAATGAAGAAAATGAAAATCTGAGCAAATGGTAACTGATTTTGGACAACTAATGGAGTCTAATCTTTTTTACTTTCCTTCAAGTAAAAATAAGATTTTGTAGCTGAATAAAATTTGGTAAGTTATAAGATGAAACAGGATCAATTATAGTGCATAAGCCCAAATATACACGCATGATCATTTTATTTGAAAATTTACTAAGTTTGGTAAATAGAGATATATAATAAAAATTAATTATGTAAGTCACATTAATGTTTTTGACATACAATTTTATGTTTCTTGCATAACGGTATACTGCATTGCAAGATGTTAAATAATTTTAAATTCATGTTTATTATTATTAAAAATAATTGATACAACAACTTCGAATGTGCAAAATAATTTTTCTTTTCATAAAGAAATTTATCTTTGTGTAATCCAAGCATCGTTAGAACCTTTATAAAAACAAAAGTTACTGATCTGAAATCCTTATATCAATTATTTATAATGCCAACAAATGGACAAGACATGAATATCAATTTTCATATTCTAGTCCAAGTTTATTATCTATTATTTTTCTAGGTGTTTCCCCAGTGACATCTCAAACCAAATGCTGTGTCAGTCTTAATATTTGTGAAGAGAGAGAACGAAACAAAAGAACATATCACAGAACATGACAATTGTTGGATCAATTATCATGTAATACATGTATTGGATTTGGTCTCTCACGAGCACCAGGACTTCAGTGGCCCAACTGGTGATGAATAATCAGTTCAGCAGCAAGATTCCCTTAGTTCCCATTTTGATTTTTCTGTACTTATTTATAAATTCACCGTTTTTTTTTGTCAATCTTCAAGTCAACAAAAGATACAACACAAAAACTTTTTCAACAGTTTAATTTCACATTAATAAATCATTCCTCAGCAATCATATTAACAAACTGATCTTTAACAATAAAATATTAACAAGGACTTAATGACTAATTTTGAAAATTTTACTTTTCAGATGTTATATTGCCCACCGACACTTTACAAGGTGAGTGTGGCATTGTTTTGAAAGAACAGAAAAGTCATTCCCTCCTAGGCTGTTTGTGCTTTCCCATCCAAATCATATGCAGGGGTCAAGTGCCAAAGAGATTTCTAGTATTAAAATATTTTGAATCCTATTTTGTATCTTGAAAGTGTAGTTTCAACAACAGTTTTGTTGGCATATGATAATGGAAAAGCTGGAGTATTCCCATCATGTGCTTGTATTGGCACTTGTACATACTTCCCATACGTCAAGAGACTCTTCAATAAGATCACTTACATGATATAATTAAGCAGTGACATAGGTTACATTTTCTATATCAAAAGATGTATTAAATATTTATATTAAAGGTATTTATAGTTTCAGACATTCTTTTGTTGTCACTGTTTTAGTTATTGCATATATTACTCAGTTACATACATCTGAACAGCAAGATTTAGTTAACAAATTTATAATTAATCAGAATATAATGCAAGAAAAATGCACTGAATGTGCAGTCTTTCTTTCATTATGCAATGATTCCTTTCTAATGTCATCTTCACCATCTCATGGAATGTCTATTGGTGGTTCCCAATCCTCATCACTGGACATATCCAACTGATCTTAACAATCCAGTGTCTGCAGATCAAAGTCAATAAACCACACTGAATGCTGAATTGCAGTTGTGTCAGGTAACAGCATGAAGTCAGTCATTGTGGGTACAGTATGTTTAACACAAGGATCTTGCAGCCTGGTGATGTAACAACAATATCCATCTTTATACAGTGCTGAAACAAAATGTAACTGAAAATTACTTATACCTCATGCACTACAAGATTGTTAACAAAGTACAGGAGAACTTGGCAAGACCACTGACCAAAATATATTTCAGTTAGTATTCAAGTAGAGTCTCAATGAAATACAAAGAAAAACTGGAATTTCTTGGCACCAATTTCAGATCAGTGAGGTCAAAAGAAAGAAAATGTCTGACTCTGGATTTTATGTAAAGAAACAACAACAACAAAAAAAAAAGAGAGACATTTTACATGAGAATTTTATGTGGATTATGATTCTGTTTGGATATTTTGCCTTTTACAATATTTTCTGTAAAAAAAGAAAAAAAAGGAATCTACTACAGAAGTATAGTAAATATGTTAACATATATAGCTTTATTTTTATTCTTGTTACACGTTCTTTAATTCAGCAAATCAACTGCACTTCATCTGGGGTTACCCATGGGATCATAAAAATCACTTTGAATTATTTCATTATTACGCTTATCTGTTTTTGCTTTCCGTTTACTTATCTACTTCTTTTTCATATTTTATATTACACAATTATTTAGTTTTATTTTAAGGATAATGATAAATTATGTTGCATCTTTGGCATTAACCCGGTCAACAGATATATCTGCTTGGAATTATTTGTAATAATAAAAAACATGTAATAAAACAAAGACAAGACAATAATAATAATAATATTACAATACTATGTCATTTTCATTCATTATGTTCACACAAGTTTTCTGACCTTTGACCTACATACTTCAACTCTTCTCAATTTACACTGCTTAGATATTTTTAGTATGTCACAGAGTATTCAAAACTAATATGAACACTCAAAACTGTGAATTTGGCAATATGACGAATGATCAGGAAATGATCAGATTTTCTACTTTTTCTAGTAGTAGTAGATTCCATTTTGTTTGTTTCTGAAAAAAACACTAAAAAGATTCAAATTAACCTATAATGTACAAGAAATTACCTTACAGTGGTCAAACATGCTAAAATGGCTTTCTATAATAATCTTATTAGTATATAAAAAATATTTTTCTATACACAACAGCACATTATGTTGTTTCTATTGACCTGAAATTCCTGTCAGAAAACTCCAATTATCCTGTGTATTTCAATGATACACTACTAAATACTAATTGTAATAATGACATTTGACCATTATTCTTGTAATTCTCCTTCAACAGTTGTGGAAGTTCTAAAATTGTTATAATTAAATTATATTTAAAAATTTGCTGATATTTGTAACAGATTATCAAAAATATCAGTATTTACAGGTTTATATCTACTAATCATAAAGTAAATATCCACTTTCCTTTAAATTATGATATTATTAATAGTAAAAATGTTTAATTTAAGTTTGATATAACAGTGTTACCTTGATATAAATGTCTACCTTGACCTGCAAGATGTTGTACCACAATTTTCATTGCACTTATCATACTGATTACCTAATCATCTTCATTGAAAACCATCATATACTAAAGACGTCACTAGTGTTACAATTGACTTCTTCTAGACTTTCATCGCTCAAGGCATATTTGTAGTATCTGAAATTTTTAAGCACCATATTATCTTCCATGACATTATAAAAATAAAATAAGAAAGACTGGAAAAGAGAAAATTAGATATATATATTTTTTGCTAAGCTTAGCTTTAATAACTGAGTTGCATGGAATAGAGACATAAGTTTGAGTATTACTTGACTAGATATTTTATGCACACACTGTAATTTCACACATCGTGTTTACCACGATAATGCAAGTCAAGAGATCTATTACACATATTAAGTTTTATATATATATATATATGTATGAAATTCATAATGGCTGCACATTTAGGAACTTTCTTCAAAGATATTCTCAATTGTTAAAAAATAATTTTCAGAGCGATAAAAATCAACATACCCTTTTATTCTCTTTTTACAGAAGCTGACTTGCTTTTTAATACCAGGGGTGTTGTCCATTTCATGTAGTAAATCTCGAGAAAAATGTTTTCAACAGCACCTTTCTTCAGTTATAGATCTTTGTCTTGATTATACCTTATAGCACACACACACAATTCTTGATGTGTAGCTAGCTCAAGCAAAACAGTCAAAACAAGTATGAAATTTGTGTGTCAAAACCACAACTTGTCTACAGAACAATTCAGATAAGATGTCCACTCATCCAACCCTCACAATCCATTTCATGCATAATTTCTCCTTTTTTGGGCCCTTTAGGAATAAGAAATATACCAGCCCAACATTCTGTCCTGTTTATATCTCTAACTACAATGCAGTGTCCCACTATAAAGAATTCTATCTCAGCTGATGTACTTTTTATCTTTGCAAAGAATAATTTTGAAACCAGACAAACTTAAGCGACATCAATGATCTAAATATCATATAAATTTAGGAACACATCAAAAGAGGGATGAAGTTTTGAATACATTTAAATCACCTGTACAGAGTTACCCAAGCTGGTACTAAATGTGTGTTGTTAACAAATTATTGCATTATGAATAATAAGATATTCATTTTAAATAATTTTCATTATCACTGTTCTTTATACACACACACACACACACATACAAATCCAGTTAAACAATTGATCATATACATCTTTTTTAAAGTTTAAACAAACCTCCTTTTCAACAAGATCTTCAAGGGAAATATCATCTTTCTTCTCTTGGTTTTTCTTCTTGTCTTTATTGAGAACAAAACCAGGTGGAAGTGCATGTCGGTAATGGCACTTGTCTCCCCCATTAGGGCAATCCCAGAACCAGCCATATTTATACATAATTCAGAATAAATCCAATAGAGATCAGCACAAACAGTATTTCCAATGCTATCAAGTGAGCACTGATTGAAATACATGATAACATGCAAATATATTAGGGCAAATAGTTAAAAATATGCTGAGATATGGTTTGCCCGAATTAACTCAAGCAAGTATTTTTTGAAACATGTAGGGTGCCTAAGTTATCTCGAACAAATCACAGAAGTGGTTAAAAAACTTCCCATTAAATGTTCTAGGTTAAGATTCAACATTTAGATTCTGCAGTTGGCTCTTTTTTTTTCCCCTTAAAGATCTGTAAGTTCTTCTTGGAAGCTCTTGAGAATAATTTTGGTGTCCGGCTTTTTTTAGAAATGAGCTGAAAAAGTTGGATTTTTTATTTCACTTTTTAATAGTTTAGTTAATAGTTCTTTTATAATTTACTAATATATTTCTGCACAAAATATACTCGATAAATAAATGTTACATTTCTAGATTTGTACATGAAATATATTATTTTGATAAAATAACAGTAAAGAATGGGAATTCTTTTCTCCAGAGTTTGGTGCATTACACACAACATTCGATTGTCTCAACGTCAATGAGTTATAAACACGATTTCCAATAATTATCTGTTTTTAACTCTCTTGTTATAAAAACTGAACACTTATTAAATATTAACTCACAAAATAAATTAATCAATAATAACTACACTAAATAGTCTTTTATATCATTATAGCTTAACAGAACATTCTACCAACTATATGTTTTGAAAACAAACATTTATTGGCTGTTTAAAGAGTAGTAAATGAACTTTTAAAGGAAACATCTAGTATTATGACAAAACTAGGTAATTGAGCATGTGTTAAAACTAGCTTTAAACTAATCAAGAGGCTTGTCATCAAAACACAAGTAGTTCATATGATGGAGACAAAGGAAGTTACAGTCAACAGAAGTTCACTTTCTTTTTACATTATATAGTTTTTATTGTCATAACAACAGGGTTTACACTTGTTATAGTTTTATATTTTATTAAGTAGTACTGGTAAGATTAATATTGTAATAAAATTGGAGATCATGCCACACCATTTTTGATTCCAAAAACTTTTCATGATTTGTGTATGTAACTTTTTAATAATTTTTAATAAGTGCCTCTTAAAGTAAAAATTTGATGGTGTTAGTCTTTTAACTGAGTAAAACTTAAAGTACAATATCATTAATCTCTGACGTTGAGAATTTAGAGATTTCTAGATGACTGGCAGATGATTAAGTGATAAACATATAAATGGTGTGAGATGAGCAGAAACAGCAGGCAGACAGAGCAGATGAGAAAGTAAAGTCATGGGAAGTAGAAGTTTGGCCAAGGAAAGTTAAATGTAAAGTTAACTGCCATAGAAGTGAAAGGCCTAATGGTTAAGTTAATATAGGCCTAAAGATTAATATGTTAGAGGAGAACTAACAGTTTTAAAAGAAATAAGAAGTACACTTTATTCTGTCAAAGCAAGTTGTAAAGTAGTTGAACCAGCCTAAGTGCACTTTGACAAAAGGAATAGACGATATCTGAAGTACAAGGACCAGATAATTACTGGAAAAGCAGTATACAACTGTGGTAACTCATGCTATAATTGTAAGTGAAATATACACAATAATACTAGTGCGACAGAAATAGAGAAAGGTAGGTTCGGCTTGTCAACTGAAATTCTAAAGCAACTGAATAGGCTTAAGTGGACTTTTAACAATAAAAAAAGAACTATATATATAGTGTTTATGATATGCATATAATCTCCATGGTGTAAAGAATTTGTTGTATGTACCTTTAACCAGTTCCAAATTTATATATATATATATATATATTATTTTAAAACAATAAGAGTGGTTGCTGTTCATTTATTTTTGAATTTATCACCAACAAGTCACAGACACCTACTGTAGAAGAAACCTAAGCCCAACAACAACAACACAGTATATATTTATATACTGTTAAGAAGTATAAGTAAAAGCCTTTGATTGACAATTGGCAAACTTAACGATTGACATAAGCAATAACTTAATAATTAATAACAAATCAGTCCGAGGTATATTTAATATTAAGTTTCAAGTTTTAGTTGTTGTTTAATATATTTCTTTAAATACTATTCAAGTTTGTTATATAAATTATTCACTATTCAACATTAGCAAGAACAAATACTTCATTTAAAAGTTTTGAAAGTTACTGTGGTAACTGTAATATTAGCATTTAATAGTTTTAGTAATTGTAATAACAACAGGAGGTATTTTCCCCAGCAAAATAGACTTTCAAACTCTTGAAAACCCTGTAATACTGAATGTGGCGCCTAAAGCTAGTACACTCTCTTCCTTGTAACATACACACTTGATGGAAGAGTATTTAGAGTTACACAGAATATTCAACTATTGGTGAAATATCATAAAATGAAAAAATATAACTCTGAAAGGTCAGTTAAAGTACTGTAATTTTTTTTGTATTAATAGAAAAATCAAAATACAGGGAAAAAGTAAAATGTATCCCCAAATATTAAAACATAAGATCCACCGCCCCCCCCCCACCCCCAAGAATTACTAAATTAAAGTGAAAAAATCTAGAAGTATAAAAACAATTGCAGAAGGTCTGATAATATGAGCACTAACAATCATACTGGCAGTAAAAAAAAAAAAGGTTATACCTGCAAAAAAAAAACCTATATAAGTGTGCAAACAAGTGTATACAGCACAAAGGATAAGATTTTTAATAGAGTACATGAGACATTATTAAACAGCAGGTATAGTTAATACCTAAAAAAAATTTGATTAGAAAAAAAATAAATATAACATTAACCCTCTCACCATAAAAATCTGCGCATGTCACGAAGTTTTAGTGAGTTACATTCAAAATTTAATTAAACTACTTTCTTTTCACGGCATTCCAATAAATATAGCATAAAAATGCAGCTAATAATCCATATTTTAATAATATACAAGTTTTAAGGTCTTACTTTTACAAGGCAATATTTTTAAAAAATCTAGAATTTCCCTTAGAGTGAGAGCTGTGACATTTGCTCTCTAGGCATCCCCTCTTTAATTTATTTGCCCCCTCTCCAAGAAGTATGAAATTTAAAATTAAGTACTTATTATAATATTGTTATCGCTCAGGCAATACACAATTTTTATAGTCTTCAATCTTATTTGATTACAAAGCCATCAAATAGAAAACAAGACCCCACCTATAACATTCTCTCATTTAGAAACTGACAATAATTCTCTCTGACATTCAATACTAAAGCATTTATAACCAACAGAAAGTCAAGCTTTTCATCTATCAAATGATATATTATATTATGTTGTTTTCTGTACAGAGTATTGTCAGTTTCTCTTCCAGTTCAACATTTATTCCCAAGGTAAACACATCGACAAACTTAACTGAATTCCTAACAGCTCTTGTTGCATAGTTACAAAAACCAGAAAAACTGTGATAGTTATGGGAAATTGTCTGCTTTTTTGCACATTATTATTCTGTGTTCTTTGTTGCATTATTTAATTAAATAAAAAATGATTTAGTGAAGTACTACCATTAGTATAAAAAAGTAGGGTTAAGTGTCATCAACAGTCGACAGTAAAAAAAAAAAAGTAAGTACCTTTTTCTTGTTTTTCATGTGTATTCTTTATTTATTATTATAAAAGTAACTAAAAGGTAAAAATAGGAAATTGTTTATGTTAGTTCAGGTTAGATTAAGTGAAATAAATAATAATATAATAAAATGTTCTCATGGGGTACATTTACGTGTAGTTTGTGTGTAATGTAATTAAACAGTACATCATGAGCTGCACATTTGCTGAGTGACTTACAACTTATAATGGTGCAAATAGAAATTAGACAAGGTTCAAAGGGCAATAAAACAATAAAATTTAAGTGTAAATTGACATATACTGTTATGAACTTAAAAGTTATTTAGGATAACCAAATGTAGTTTCATATTACAATCTGAAGTCATTCTAGAAAATAGAAAGGTTAATTTAGACTTATTTCAATTTTGTTTTGGTAGTCACAAGGTCAGTCAAATTGACCAACCTCATATACAGTTAGGGTAGAGAAAATAAAATATAAGGTTTTACTGAAAGAAAAAGAAATGTTTGAAATTTATTTATGAAGTTTTAGAGACTATACAAGTAAAATTTGAGATTTTTTGGAGATGAAGAAAAGTATTTTTAATCTTAACATGCAAATCACTTAGCAATTGGACTTGTATGTAGAAATACTATCTATATTCATGGACAAATCTTGAATAAAAAATACTTCATTAAACAATCATATATTTTTTTGTGTACAAAAGGCTTGTTATGTTTACTAAAAAGTCTGCCAAATTTTGTGAAGATACACTGAGTGTATTAAAAGTTATAGCATGGACACTATAATGAGTACAAAAGTGGTTACAAGGTCAGTTGATTCAACTAACTTCTTTCTCAGAGAGTTAACTTAAATTTACATATTAAGAAAAATATCTTCAGTGATAAACATTTTTTTTGGGGGGGGGGGGTCTTCCAATCAGTGATCTTTTAATAATATAAAAATATTACAATTTTTTTTAGGTGATGTGTGTTTTGCTGACTTAAATCAAAAGTTGTCTTCAGTTGCTTCCGATGTTTTGCTGTAGTTAATACTTTTATGTTAGTCCCACAGACACATACACATGACAAATCATGTTTTGAAAGCAAAACACAAAAGGTTTGAAATGAGCTTATATTATTATAAGTTAAATGGCATTAATAATTTTAAGCAATAATCTTATAATTTTTGTTTTCAATGCCAGAATAACTGAGCAGTAGCAACAAAGTTGATATAGTCCCACTTTCTGGTTTTTTAATTTAGCTTAAAATTGCGAGAGCTAGTAAGAAACATGAGTTTCAACATAGCCAGTATTAAATGAGTTCAGTCAACCTTGAGAAGAAATTGCTTTCTTTAAATGAGCAGATTCTATGATTAAAAGAATTGGAAACAGCTTAGAATCAATGATACGCCACAGAAGCTTCAGCAATTTCAAGAGTTTCAAGTTTCCAAGAATAATTTTTTTAAATTAGGCTTATAATTAAAATATGACAGATAATTTTCAAATAAATTATCTTTAGCTCTGGAAGCAACATATCCGTATCATACATTTATAATTGAAAGTAAAATTACAGGTAAACAGAAAGAGCGAGAAATCATACTAGGATACAAACAGTACCAGAAAATTATGAGTTGTGGATTTTTCTATTTGGATCTTCAGTAATTATACCATTAGAATGCCCAATTCCAGTTCTGTAGATTTTCTGTATTCTTCAAGGCTAAGAAACAATAATCCTGCATTATGTAGCTGTGCTTCCTAGCAGTAACACCAAAACTAACATGTCAGAATAAATTTAACTCTTTCAGCATGGGCTCGGTCCCTGGGACTGACCTCGTAACCATTTTGTGCTTGCTATAGTTTTCATGCTATAACGTTTAAATTAGTAAGTGAATGTTTATGAAATTTGGCAGGTTATTAGTAAACATTACAATGCTTTCTTGTGCAAAATATAAAATTTTCTTATTAAGTCTTAAGGTTTGTAAAGCAATGTTTTTCTCATGCCTTTTTTTTCTTTTCGCGTGTTGCCTATCTATCATGCAAAGTAATTTTCATTTTAAGATAAAAAATACTTTTATGCATCATATAATTTTTAAATTTCACATGCAAAATATTTATAATGTCCAGATAGTTATAAAACGTTTCTTAAGAAAAAAACTTTATATTTTATCTGTTATTTTCAGTAATGAATCTCTGTATGGGTTCAGTAGATTTGACCGATCTCATAACCACCATAAAAATTAGGAAATACATATAAATGATGCCTCTTTCTTTCTAGAATGAACACAAAATATAACACAAAAACATAAAGGTTTAGCCTAAATCTCTTAACATTATACATTTATTATATTGACCTTTCAGCTGTGTCTGGCTAACAATACAGAAGTTACAATGACACAGCACACGTGCACTTATGTTACCATATCCAATAACATAAACCTGACCTTTGGTCTTTACAAAGTAACCTGTCTTGGCTGTGTTTTAGTAGACTAGTATTTTGTAAGATAGTCACATTTCAATATCATACATTATATATGTATGTAGATGATTGCTATGTAGAAATATTTTTCTTAAAACATAGAACAGTAAATAAAGAAGTAAAGCAAACAATTAGCTCTTCTAGTTACAACCTTTGTACTCTGTTGCTGCTTGATATAGGTTTCTAAGCCTTTAAAAATTTTGCACGTGGAGGATACGAAATACAATAATTTTTTTTAGGTTTTATATATACATTTGAATAACCCCAAAATTTTGAATTATTATATCGATACCACAAAACTCAATTATAATTTATCAATTTTAGTAACAAGGCTGTATTTGGGTCTAAAAAAATTGAAATTTCAAGGAGACTAAAGACTCGACTTACCTCTATGACGTCTTGTATCGAAAGAAAGATATAATGACTTTATATTTTAAAATGGCTGAGAAATCCGCTATTCGTTATTCATATCATATATAAAGTAAGTGTATATAAGGGAACGTTCCCAAAAATGGAGAGAGGTTGGGGTGTCACTGTGTTTGATTTATTACATGAGCAATATCTTAGCAAATAGAAAAGATAAGACATTCTTATTTTATATTCTAGCTTGTCAATATCAGTAATTTGAGTTTCTAATTTGTACGAAACTAGACTTAGTATTTTGACTTCACAAACATCTAATATGAAGCAGTGCTACATTCAACATACCATGTGATACACAAAAATCAATGTTTATCTGCATTTTTTAATATATACTTTTAAGTTAAGAAATTGAGTAATGTATAATACTAAAATTTGAATTATTATACACAGTTTGATACCAAACTTCCTGAAATAAATTCATGAAATAGTAGTTCAATAAAATTTTTAATGCGAGTCAACAAACGAGCTGACACGGTCTTTTACCCATGACCCATCTCGAAAGGGTTAATATTCTAGAAAACAATTACATTATGCTTCAACTTACTATGTTTGTTGGTGGTTTCTTTTTATCAGCCTCACCGTGTTTTGTCTCAACAACCTCTTTAAGCTTGGCTTCATCCCAATTTTCCATTGAATCTGTAACCAAAAAGTACACTATGTTGTACATAAAACTATTACATTTGAATGCAAGCAGTAAGAAAGATTATTTTCTCCAAAAAAAATATAAATAAACATTAATATCTACTACTTTAAATATTAGTTCTAAGTAATATACTAAAGGAACAATAAAAGGAAATGTTACAAGTTAACCATTTCACCCTTTCCACCATCGTGGTACCTCAAGTTTTAAAAGGGCATACAGTCCTTGAAATTAGTGACAGCTTATGGCAAAGCCATTGGAAAAGTCTTGGCATTTTATTAAAAAAAACATAAACATTGTCCCCTTTGATTTCTTAATTATTTCTGTGAATTAATTCAAAGATTAAGATTTTACAGGAAAGTAAACTGTTGATAACTATACAGAATATTTAATGATACAAACACCTCATCTTGCCAGATTTAAGATTTCACTTACAACTAGTGTAATGGACAATTCTAGAAACCAGGGATATTATTTTGTTTGAAGAAAGACCAAGAAAAAAGTATAAGCAGGTAACATTACAAATGTAGTTTCTGCTTCAAAAATCTTGTGTATTTTCATATTTCCCACAGACTACTGAAAATATTCATAATTTCCTACGGAGTAGTTTTTTTGCTATTAGTTTGATAAATAAATCATTTGTTTTAATCAAAATATGATTCAAAGCCAGAACTAATATGCACTCTGTGAAACAATATGTAGTTTTGGTTTGGATTAATGTGTTTTAGTACTAGAAGAGACATTGAAGTCTATTACTTTAAATATAAAATAGACTGACATATTTTAGATACTTCATTATACAGAGCACAGAGAAAAGTTCAGTTTTATGCTATTTGAATAACAGAGAATATAAATGTTTTGCTAGTATTAAATAATACAACTCTATTTTTTTACAAGTATTGTTCGATTTCAACTTTCACAGAAAGTTGAATATCATATGGGCAGAACATGACAAAGTTTATGAATAAATAAAACATACAAACATAGCTGCAAATCTGTTGTTTTTGTTCATACATGTAGGTTATTTCTAATTTAAATAATTTAAAAACAATGAATTTTTGAAGTTGATAGTGTTAAAATTGTTAAATTCAGCTAACTACACTTTTCATTCTACAACTTCCAAACTTCTAAAGCCAGTAAAGCCATAAATAAAGCTGAGATTATTTTCTATTTATAACCTCCTTGCCACGAGCTCCTCTTCTTCTTCTTTTCATGAACTGTAAACTTCTAAACTTTCAGTTATTACCAGTTCAAGATAATTTTATTTCTGTAAGGAGTAATCACTTCCAGAATTCTGTCAGCAGTAGTAGCATTTCGCAATAAAAAGTAATTTATCTGATTAAGAATTATATTATTATTTCAAAAGGTGAAATTTTGCACAGGATTAATTTAACAAGTTAAATCACCAGATGTAGTCATAATAAACACAAAGAATGATATTACAACTTTATTTTATTTTTTTGGATTGTTCACAAGTGCACCAATAAAAACGTCTGGCAGTTAGAGAACACTGACTTTTACAGCTCTACTATGTGCAGATCTTGTATAGAACTACAGAAAGCTACAAGAATGCACCCATTAATTACTGTACTACCGTTAAAGTGGCAGGAGCTATAGTCGTTTTTACACAGTAGTAAAACATTTTTTAAGGATGTAAATGGCCGATTTTTGGTCGGGAATTACGCCAGTACACCCCTTATCTGGAGCACTAGTTATTACATCATAGGTCTATCTTTGATAATGACTTCAAATAATTGAATTGTTTCGTGGTCTTGTTCTTTTGTAAACCACATAAAGGGGATGAATTAATTTTATTGATTTACTTGCATATTCACTTTACAAAAACATCTGGTAGTTCAAAACTAATTACTACAGATTCAACCTAGCATAAGCTCAGAGGTTAGTGAGGGATCTTTTTCAAACAATTTTACATAATCTTTAAATGGTATACATAGTTTATAAGCAAAATAATGCAAAGTATATTTTATTGTAAAATTTTCTTTTTGACAAATTGGGATAGAATATCACATCATTAGGTCTGTGCTTTGCATGTTTGTAGGAATAAAGTAGATTAAAAAATAAATAACATGTCTCAATAGTAAATAAACAACAATCTATAAACATTATGAAGTGGTATATTTCTGGAGGATCATAATACATGTTTCAACAGAATGGAGAAGACAGACCAATGTTCTGTCAAAATTTGCAATTAGTTTCTTATATCAGCATAATGTGCTTCCATACACAAGTAAATAACATGGTTGTACAATAGTACTAATATTGACCAAAATTTTGAATACAAACTTTTCTTCATATAGCAATTATTTTATTTTTCAAAATGAGGTAATATAAGAACAAAAGATCAGTGAACCTTCACACAAACAATTTGTGCAGCCTTTAAGACAAGTACGAGTAAAACATGGCTTTTTAGCCTATGCCTATGGGTATATTATGTAACAACACAGTAAATAGCTATGTTATGAAGCGTTTTTATTTAATTTTACGTTTACCAGAAAAATAGTTTCAAGAAAGTTAAATGACTATCGTGTTTTACATTTGAAGTGAATGTTTCAGACATAGCGACATCTATTAGCTATTATGAGTGCAAATTCAGAACTGACAATATACCTTGCTGAAGGATTAATGCTTATTTTAACAGTAGCAGTGAAGCACAAAATAATGCAGCATTACATTAACAGTTCCATTTTGTAAAATACACCATTATATTATGTACTTCAAATAATTTCTTTAAATAATAAAACCAGCATTAAAAGACAATTTCACTCAACTCCATATTGCATTTTGCAATTTTTTCTATGATCTTTCATGTCATATTGTTCCAAATACTGCAATACCACCATATAAAGTATAGATTAAATTTACACCAACTCAACAACCTATGAGAAGAAATAAAGAAAACTACATGTGTTACCTTCATCCCGTACGTCGAAATAGATGTTCTTCTTCTCACTTTTCCTTTCAATGCTGACATCATGGGAGAACTTGCACTTATCACCTTTCTTACACTGACCTTGCTTATAAAAGGCACATAATACAGATTTAGGGTCAATTCCTGAAAATAAAAAAAAGTACTTAATTATGAAGATGAATGATATCAAAATGAAAACCAATGAAAGAAATAGAGGACAAGCAGCCTCTGCTCACTTTTCCAATATTAATCCACTTTAACACTGAGTCTTTCTATACTGGTGTTGCATGAATAATGTTATATTGCTTCTTTAAATTGATACATGTGTCACAAACTCAGTTCTTTCACTTCTGGTGTTGCACAAATAGAATTAACTCTATAACTACAGAAAAAAAAATGAAGGAAATCTAAATTATCTTTTTTTTTCTTTCTAGAATGACTTCAAATTGTAACATGAAATTATACTTGCTTATCCTAAATAGCTTTAAACTAGTAACAATATACATCTATCTGTATTTAAATTGTTTTATTGCCCTTCAAACTGTGTCTAACTACTATTTCTGCCATTATAAGTTGGTTATAAACAATATAGTATTAAACATCAGCAAGAATTATTGGAAATTTCTGAAAGAGAGGAAGTAACAAGTGGGCATGGAAAGAAGGGTCTGAATTTCTATTTGATGCCTCTGTAACTAAATAAAATTGAAGGCTATAAAAATTATGCTTTGCCTGAGTGATGACAACATTATAATGAGTAATTTATGCTAAATTTCACACTTCTTTGAAAGATGGTAAATAAATTAGAGAAGAATGGATTCCTAAAGAGAAAATGTCACAATTCTCATACTAGGGGAAATTCAGGATTTTTTAAATTTCCATATATAAAGTTACAAACTTAAAACTTATGTATTATTAAAATTTGCATTATGGCTACATTTTTATGCCAAATTTACTAAACTCATGACATACACAAAAAAAGATGCTCATAGTGAAAGAGTTAATAAGTAAAATACATTGAAAAATAAAACGTAAACTAAGATCTTTACATCACAGTTTTTCCATGATTTATATCTCTAGATTTATAATTATGTATTATCCATGACTTAAGTTTTTAAGCACCCACACAAACTCTCCCATCCTTCCTCAGTCATGTATTTCAACTTATCCTTGTTATTTGGTTGCTTGGACTTAATCCTCATCTCCTGTCACATATTCTACTGGGTTTAGATCACACAACAGGAATAGTCTCTCAAGATTTTGATATTTTTTAACAAACTCTATTACATTAGAAGCATGAATAGGGTTATTTTCCTGAAATATTCATCCACGTCTACACAGCTCCTTACCTTGCAGTATCATTTTCCATTATAAAATTTATCAATACTGTCATCTATGAAATACAGCTAACCAACAGCAGCTATAGAACTAAATAATAAAATTATCACCTCCATATATTACAGTTGGGACAGATCATGAAGCAGAATGTTCTCCCAGATTTTGATAAATACAGGTTTTTTTACCTTTTCCATCTGAGTAAAAAAAAATAAGTTCATTTTTGTCTCATCGATGGATAAAAGTTTATGCCAACAGGTTAGAAGTTCATTAACAGTACACTGTACATATTCAAACATTGCTTTATTTTTGAAAGATAAATGATTACTTTTTTGCAACTTGCCCTTCCTTGTACATCCTCCATAGCAGTTTCAGCACTAACATCTTCTACATTTGTGTTAAGTTTTTGCTTTCTGCAGTGGCTTCACATCCCTCACAAACAAGCACTCAACTTTTTCATCTGTCACTTTAATGTATTAGATGTATGTTTTTGTTATAATTATCACTTCACTGGTGGAATATCACAGTTTTGAAATGTTTGGAATTCTCAAGCTCATCTCTACTATTAATATCTTACACGAAGATATCCTATGACCAGCAGATACTTTTTTATTAGCCATGTTAGTTTAATCTTCTGAAATAAACAGTATGTGGCTACAGTTTTTAAATAAAATAATTTGTTTTCTTCAAACATAAAGGCTGCTCAATATTTTCTATGGATTTGTTCTTAGTAATTATATAATTTCTCTTGACTAATTACAATTCTTTTTGTTTAAAATCTGATATAAAATAAACAGTGATAAAATGCTTTTGTGATTCTCCTTAATTGTTGAGTTAGGAAACTTCTGTTCCATGCTATTTATTGTAATAGGTAAAAACAAAAATATTTTACACTTTACCAAATACTTATGTGAGCAATTGTAGGTTGATTACAAACAATATTATCCACAGATCTTTATATGTGTATCTTTAGGAGTGGGATGCTATAGAAAGTGTGTGAGTTAAAGAAGAACCAAGAAGCTTCCAAAGTTAATTATAATGAACAGTGTATAATCTTGATTCTAAAAAACATCAGTTTCAATAGCCAACTCAACTATGCAGAAAATAAGCTCTGATATTTACTAGAAGTAAAACAACTTTGATATTGGAGTTTAGTTTCTCTTCTAATTCATTACACACAATTGTTTCTGATAAAAAATAACAACCATGAATCCTTTTAATGCACTTTAATATCAGAGCAAAATGTACTACTAAAAATATACTATTCAAAGTTGTACTGTTGTGTAACTATCCTACTTATACTGTAAGACACTATAATATTAAAAAAAACAGCTGTACAAAATCAAACCTACTAATAAAATTTATAAATCACACAGGTGAAACACACAGAATGTATCTAAAATCCTCTGATTTCTCATTCGGCACCAGCTCTGGAAAGAATCACATGATATTCTAAATTTGTGTACGATTAAAAACCTGGATGTGGATTCACATAGGAAAAACTGTACACGAATTAGACAAGAGGACATATGTAAAGGCAAAAGGAAAACAGATTTTTATGTGTAGACTGCTTCTTCTGGACAACTTTATATCAATTATAAAATTGGAATTCCATATTTGTTATAAGTTAACAAGTGATTCATTTTACTATACATCTGCTAGTGTATACTTATTATATAGGTTTCTTCAGAGTTACAATGACAAACACTTCTATTATCACTGATCATAAAATAACAATTTTACTTTCCATGAACATTTCAGCATTAACCCTATCGCTATGGGTTTTCCTATGGTCAGGGATCAAAGGGCATGTCATCACATTTGTAGACTTATGTCTAAAATTTTATTGAACTACTATTTTATGAATGTATGTCGATAATTCTGATATCAAACTGCAACTTTTTGTATTATATATTAGTTAATTTAAAAGTAAATATGAAAAATTCCTAAATATTAATTTTTGTATTTCACGCAGTATGTTGAATGCAGCTTTGGTTCAAATTAGATGTTTGAGATGTCCAAATACAAAGTCTATAGTTTCTTACAAATTAGAAACCCAAATTACCGATATTGACAAGCTGTAATATATAATAAGAACCTTCTATTATTTGTATTTACTGAGATATCACTATATTTAGCAAATCAAAAATAGTGGCCCCCCTACCTCTTGAATTTTTGGAAATACTTGCTTACATACAACCGTTTTGCTCTATCATGTGTTTATAATCAATCAAAAGCTCAGAATTTCTGCCATGTGGTTTTCTCAGCCTCTTGATGGTGAGAATTTCCCAAGAATATCTCTTTTGTCTCCAATTTCGGAAAGAAGGGGTAAATGAAAATGTTGTTCGAAAAACAATATTATTTTAGACCCAAATATAGTTTAGTTAGTAAGCCTGATAAATTACAGTAGAATTCTGCGATATTAATAGAGTAAGTTATTATTTCTTGTTACTTCAAAATGCAAAATGCAACCTACAAAAACTTTTGTTTTACACCCTCCACATGCTAAATTCAGCAAAGTTTAGCATGCAAGGTTGAACAAGCAAGTACAAATTTCTTTACAACTGTAAATGGTAGAGATCATTATTTTCTATATTTCTTTATTTACTGTTCTATATTTTAAGAAAAATAACTGAAATTCAAAAACTTATTTGTAAATAGTAATAATAATAATAATAATATATACATATATATATATATATATACATATGTAATGTATTATAACAAAAATGCGACTCTATTTTGCAAAATACTGGTCCACTAGAACAAAGCCAAGACAGGTCACTTTATAAAGGCTGCCAGTTTTATATCATTGAGTATGGTAATATGAGTGCACATGCACCACGTCATTGCAACATCTGTAATGTTAGTCAGACATGGCTGAGAGGTCAATAAAATAAATATAATAAATATATATACATGAAAAACTGCATGAGCAAATCACAACTTAAGAAATCTTAAAACTTAATGAAAAATCTGATATTTTGTGTATGAAAGCTTTTTAATGTTTACTGATAATCTGCAAAATTTCATGAAGATAATGATAACAAGCATAAAATGGTTACAAGGTCAGTCCCTGGGACAGAGCCTGTAGTGAGAGTTAAAAGAGCTATTTCATACCTTTTTCTACTTTCTGTGTTGTTACAGGTTTGAAAATCTGGTTTAGTTCTTCTGCCTCTTTTTTCTTCTCATCTTTCTTCCCCACTTGCTTCAACTGCTCTACCTAAAAGTATTAGGATAATTCAAATAAACAATGAAACAAACATTTCATGTTACTGCTTTTCAAACAGCCATTAACTATAAGTATTTTGATATATTTTTCTACACATTTAATACATTCATAAACTTGCTTCGGACAAAATGATCCAAAAATAATAATTTGATTTTTAATTTCTTTTAACTGAATATTTAATTTTTAATCATAAATAATCTGAATGCCAGATGATATTTATTATCAGTAACTTTTTTTTACTGAGAAACTTTAAGATTATAAGACATGTGCATAATTATAATACTATAGTTATTTTATTTTCCTAGTATATTCATTTTTATTGTGCTTATTAGTATATCCTGATGATTTTAATTAAATTAAATGGTTTCATCTATTAACTCCACAAGTCCCCGAATCATTACTACCCAACTCTCTTTTGTATCAATCTGAGATACTTCATTCTTCATCTTTATTACTTTCTTCCTCCTGATTTTTGCTTGCTCCAGAATATGTACATTATTCTCAATCAACAATGCACCATTTCTCTATTGTGGTTAAGTCTTCATCTCTTTCGAGATGAAGATCAATGTTAAGTAAGAAGTTTAATTGTTTGATTTATCGAGAAAGTTACTTTCTAGATTACTGAGCAACTTCCTGTTGCATTCATAAGTAGCTATGGTAAGTAGAAAGGTTAATGCTCAGGTAACAGCCTTAGATAATTACTCAACAAAATAACTGAATAACCGAAATAACACGTATAGAACCACCGTGCTTAATACTTTATGTCCAACTCTGTAATCGGCCAAATCATATGACAATACTATTAAGTCCTTGTTGGAGATATGCTAAGCTACCTTCATGTTCATGTCCATGATTTCGATGTGCTTATCTTCTTCCCAGTATTACCCTCTGTACTTTGGGTCCAACATGTAGACTGCTAGTTGGACAATATAAAACCAAAAGTCCAGACAACTAGGAAATGTCATCAAGCACTGGTTGTCTGGAGTTTATTGGGGCAAAGCAACATTGCTGTCTGCACCAAACAACCATTAAAAAGGCAAAAATAAGTACAATATTATAAAACATAAAAGGAAAAAGTGCCCATAAATCAGAGAAAATTAAAGAAGCCAATGGCCCCTAAAAACTATTCATCCAGACAGCACTGCACTGTCCAACATCATAGGTAAACTGATCATCAGACTCAGCAGCATTATCCAATGTCAGACCCAATTTAGTCAACTGCACCTGGATACGAAGGCCAAATGGAAGAATTATAGACCTCCTATTCCCAAAATGCACAGCCCACTGAGGAAGGAAGACACAAACCCAGGAGGAATGCCATGGTAAAGATCGAAGCTATGTAACATATAGCAAGGAAGGTTACAAACATCTGAGATTAAGGGGAGGTTTTTAGGACTCAGTATACAGACTCTAGACTGGTGAAGTGCAGAATACCTGTGTACAGAGCCAAAGCACCAGTTGATGAACAGGGTCCAACATCTTCAAGGCAGAGTCCCTAATTGAACTGTAGACCCATAGTCAAGCTTTGAACAAATGAGGGCATGATTCATCTTCAGCATGTAACATCTGTACAAACCCGAAGAAGTAGAAGAGAGGATGCAGAAAATGTTTAGTACACTTGACACAAAGTTGCTTAACATGAGGAATAAATGCCAGCTTATAGTCAAAGACAAGTCCAAAGAACTTTGTCTCAGCCATTATGGCAAGAATATCACCAGAGATTTAGCTCTTGATCAAAGTGCAAACCCTGCTGGCAGCAAAAATGCACACAAACAATTTTAGAGGAGAAGGCGAAACCATTTTAGTACATGCTTCGTTCCCACGGGAACTTGTATATGCATGTCCACTAAGAGTGTAAACATATTGTTTTGGCCTATGACAGATTTCAGACATTTTAAGACATTTAGCAACATATTTAAGACTTTTTAAGGCTCTGTGGGACATTGGAGGAGTACAGTTCTCATTATTCTAGCATTATTATTAAAATACATCAGCTGAAGCCTTTGAAATGCAATATTTTTTTAGAAAGGAAGAGACACGGCCAACTAAAGCTATTTCTAAAAAGGTTCCATAACAACATTATAGTAGGTTTCTGTAATTTACAAAAAATATTTAATTTTTCTTTAAATTAATCATATGTGTACTGCAAAGTCAAAGTGAGCATTGTCACAACATTTTACAGTTGCATTCGAAATTTATTGAAACTTTATTGTTAATATAGGTCAGTAAGCTTGGTATCAAAACATACTTTATAATTCAGTGTTTTATATTATCCAAGATTAATTTCAAAAAGAAATATTTAAATAAGTTTTCAATCTTAACTTGTCTATGTCACATGATGCCTTTGTACACCAAACAGCCCATCTTATGGGTTTCAAAATGTCTAATTAATTACAACTCATAATATAGGTATAGACGAGCCATAATATAAACTTAGTTTTCTTCCTTAACTAAGATACAAAAAATCCAACCCACATGATACACCCCTCCTATACCATTCTATCTTTCAAAAAATTCTTACTGACATTGTTATTGGATTATTTATAACCAATAGCAAAAGAAACTTTTTCTTTACAAGATTCTTTATACGAATTATTTCATTTTATCACTCATAATTTGACTTCAATTCCATTGCTTGTAATACTGCTGTCCAGCCTCAAACATCTAACAATTTTGTATATTACCTACAGCTTAATTAGAAAGCTAGTTAAATTACAGAAACTTTGAGACATTCTATTTTAGTTCTTATGTATTTTTTGTATGTTAACTCTTTTAGCACAGGCTCAATCCCTTGGACCAACCTCGTAAGCATTTCATGCTTGTTATAATTTTCATGCTATAACTTTTAAATTAGTAAGCGAATATTAACAAAATTTGGCACATTATCAGTAAACATTACAATGCTTTCATATGCAAAATATCGAATTTTTAATCAGGTCTTAAGGTTTGTAAAGCAATGCTTTTCTCATGCATTTTTTTTTCTTATTGCATGTTGCCTATCTAACATACAAAGTAATTTTCATTTTAAGATTAAAAATACTTTTATGCACCAGAAAATGTTCAAATTTCACACATGAAATCTTTATAATGTCCAGATAGTTATTAAACATTTCTTATGAAAAACTTTATATTTTATGTTATTTTCAATAATGAGCACAAATTATAACATGAAAACATAAATGTTCAGACTAAATAGTTTAAATTTAATAACATTATACATTTATATCTATTTATTATTTTTATGATATTGATCTTTCAGCCGTGCCTGGCTAAGAATACAGAAATTACAATAACTCAGCACACATGCACTCATGTTACTGTATCCAATAACAAAACTAGCCTTTGGTCTGTACAAAGTAACTTGTCTTGGCTGTGTTTTAGTAGACTAGTATTTTGTAA
>NW_013665685.1:1326925-1335229 GCF_000517525.1 Limulus polyphemus
TTACTACATCAATACCATAAAATTCCACTATAATTTATCAAGCTTAGAAACTAAGATGTATTTTAATCTAAAAAAATATGAAATTTCAAGCAGACTAAAGACACACCCTACCTCTTTCAAATATTGGTCCAAAAGAAATAAATGACATCCAAACCTGTTAAAATGTCTGAGAAAGCCACTAGGAGGACATTCTGAGCTTCCAATTGGTTATTCATGTCATAAATACAAGTAAGTGTATATAAGGGAGCATTTCCAAAAATGGAAAGAGGTGGGCAGGGTGCCACTGTGCTTGATTTATTACATGAGCAATATCTTAGCAAATAGAAAAGATAAAACATTCTTGTCAATATAAGTAATTTGAGTTTCTAATTTGTACAAAACTATAGACTTTGTATTTTAACTTCACAAACATCTAATTTGAACCAGTTCTGCATTCAACATACCACGTGACACACAAAAATCGATGTTTATCTATGTTTTTAAATATTTACTTTTAAGTAAAGAAATTGAGTAATATATAGTACTAAAATTTGAATTATAATTTACAGTTTGATACCAAACTTATTGATATAAATTCATGAACTAGTAGTTCAATAAAAGTTTGAATGCGAGTCAACAAACGAGATGACACAGCACCCATGACCCATCTTGAAAGAGTTAAAATGCTTGTTTGAAATAAACGAAATATTTTGTAGGCAATGAACATTTTCACATAGAAGTTTTAGAGTGCCTCATCCTCAATGGTAAAATACTGAGTCTGGATATAAGTACTAATTTTCTTGTTTTTTTATAGTTACTTATATTTATTGTCATAAAAATAACTAAAGTGTAAAAATTTGAATTTTATTTGGTTAGATAAGAAAACCTGAAAGGTGTTTGTTTTAACACAATGGCACATTGGACTATCTGCTGCATCCACCATGAGGAATTGAGCCCCGGATTTCTGTGTTGTATGCCTATAAACTTACAGCTGATCCACCAAGGGATAAAACTTAAATGAAAAAATTCTCATGATACTTGAGGTAATCACATACACACAGTGTTGCATGACTGTTTACACAAAGCTATCCCACTAGGATAAATGCCTTTAATGTATTCTGAGATGGACTATGTACCGTTGTAAAGTAATAAAACTAAATGAAACCAGCTGTGAATAAACATAGTATCCCTGGAAAAAACTTCAGATAATCATTTAGGAGGTTCTATAAGTTATGCAAATTAAATAAAAAACAATGATGAATATATATAGATATATTTTTTTATTCTTAATATGAAAATCTCCTCAATTTAGTAAAGACTTTAAAAGTTCACAGACGTATCTTTAGTAGAAATACTTAAATACAGTATGATTGCAATGGATGGATTTCCATAAATAGTGCTAACATTGCTACAAACATTTAAAATCTACTTAGAAAAAAATGCAGAAACTGCCGTGCTGTGTTTCTGTATTACATTTCACTCAATTTGAAAGACACTACACTACACATTCTAAGTTATTGTTTTTTTTTATAACTTCAGATCACACAAATTGTGTTAATATGCTTTTTATTTTTATTTTTACCTATAAATTAAATATATTGTAGTACTTGAAATGTATAAATAGTCAGATTCGTGTTGAACTTTGGTGGATAAATATATGGATCAAATTGGCTGTTTTAAGCTGGAGTATAAAAAAAATTGTGTGTGTGTGTGTATAGGATGATCTCAATGAACTGAATGGTGTTCCGCCACCTTGACTTTTCTTATGTTCACATGAGACTGACAGTTTTTTCACAACAATAGTTATTAGTGCTTATTTAATAATGTTAGCCATGACTGGTATGCATGTAAGACTTAGAAGCATTCAATTATTTAGAAGCATTTCATTGCTGATTCCTGTTATCACCATGCAGTTGTAGATATGAATTTAGTGAGCACCTATCTTTCTTATTAGAACCGTTATAAATTCTTCTCTTTGGCTAACTCAATTTTGGGAGAAAAGTTCACAGTTCTATGCATTTAACTTCGCACAGTAAAAACATTTCTTTCTAAACTCTACACAAACCTTTCGACCACTCTGGTTTCCAAACTTTACTTGGTGTTGAACTTGCTGTATGAATTTCTGGTTCTTAGCACCCTTCTTATTTTTTAAGCCAAAAGTTTTGTCCTAGAAGCAAAACATATAACAGAAAAGTTATTAATAATACTGGTATTTACACACATTAATATATACATATTAATAAACAATGATGAAAAGGCAATACAGTTTTCATAAGAATACTTCAACATTTCTACATATAATAACTGATGTTAACTAGAAAGTTGTATTTGCAACAAGTGAATAAAAACTATTAATATCAATGTAATTAACAAATAAATAAAAAAAAAAAACAGTTGCAAATAAATGTAGTTTAACCATTAATCCATGACAATGCAAAAAAGTATTTTGTGTGGTACAATTTTTTGACTAGGCAAGTAAATTGTACAAATTTCAATAATGATTTCATTATATTAAGATCAATTTCAACAATATTTTATGTACAATGTATAATCTGCAGATTAAGGTGAATCCCAAACTGCCTCTATTAACAACTTTGGATGGTAGTAAAGCATCACTAGTATGCTGAAACTTATCACCTGTGATTTGATAAGTCTAAGTATGATGAGTGGGTGGAGTGGTCAGCACCCAACACACTATCAGAAATTGCTATGATGTGACCAATGACTTTCAGTTTTAACCATCTCAAGTCATTTGGTGATTGGTCAAGGAAAAAACAGCTTTGTGTGAATTAATGTTCCCAGTAAATTTGATCACTTTATTGTTTGTAAAAGCCACTGGCTGAATTTGCAAATTCAAACTACTGTGATTGTCTAAATACAAAATTTATGATCCACATGAAAAACATAAAAGGTTAGAAATTTTTAGAAGGAAAGCAGCCACACTATTAAATGTCATTTTCCACCTTTCAGCAGTTTGTGTAACAACATAGCCTACTGTTCAACCACTTTTACAAATAAAAATACTCAATATTCATTTGAAGATACTTTTGGAATTGTTGTGATTTTAAAACCATGTAAGCATTTTAGTGCAATATGGTTTACTTAATTTGTTAGAACAAAACCATTCCATTTTGCTTATTACTTTGTGCAAGAACATACCAAAGAACTAAGCAAAATCCACTACTGGTTACTTATACAGTAAACATGACTGTGTATGCATGTGTGATATTACATACAGGCATGTAATACGAATATTGTTGAAATAAAACAAATATAAATGTAGTAAAATGGAGAAGTAATTTTTTAAGAAATTATGCTTTATTCAATTTTATTTCTGCAATTTTAAAATAACCATGTGGTTTGGAGCTCATTATAGCTTGTGTAAGCCAGTGAATGCCAAAAATCAGTACTTTTTTATTTTGTTTTGATTTACCTTTTTGTTACCTATAATTCAGAGGTATCAAATATTTCTACTTAAGTTAGCTTATGCTTCCTCAGCTACAAATATGTCTTCATGATCAGTGAGAACCTGAAGAAATAAAAACTTTTAACAGTTGAACCATGTACTTATGGAGATTACAAAAGTATACACGTTTGTAAGATTATAAAAAACATATATCAAATAGTTTTGCTGTGTACAACGACAAAATAAAATTACTGAAAGCAAAAGGCTATAATAAGTACACTCCCACTCTCAGTACATATAGTGGACTAATGTAAGAGGAGAGTTTCTACCGAGTTCACCATGGATTTGATAGTTCCAGAAAAACAATTTCATTATACAGAATATGTATATATCGAGGGATACAAGGATACCCTTGATAATAAGAAGGTCCCTCCTGCAATAAAAACTCTTTAGTGATAAAGGTGGTAGCACACAGTGTATCTCTCAGTAACAGATCTACATTGAGGTTATTTGAACTCTACATACTCAGTTTGTGAAGGAAATATTAGAGCAATATGACTAAATGTGTAATAATCTATGAACACATTTTTATACTTCATATAAAAGTCATGTGAAATCTAGAGCAATATGACTAAATGTGTAATAATCCATGAACATTTTTATACTTCATATAAAAGTCATGTGAAATTCTGGAGCAATATGAACACATTTTTATACTTCATATAAAAGTCATGTGAAATCTAGAGCAATATGACTAAATGTGTAATAACCCATGAACATTTTTGTACTTCATATAAAAGTCATGTGAAATCTAGAGCAATAAGAATATAAATATTGAAAAATAATTTAAAGTACAACAGAATATGGCTTGGTGTTATAAATCTATGGTGTCTACTGTCCCTCTTGTGAAAGTTCTGTGAATTTCCAGTTATTAATAAATTTTTAAGAGCTACCTCCAGATACATGTTTTTGATGGAATGTAAACTTAGTTATGTTGCCAAAGTGCAATAAAGGGTTGTGGTAAAGTTTGTCTTGAGTGAAATTAGTCTTTATTCTGTTCAAGCAATAACATTTTTATCTCAACCTCCGTGTAAAGCCACATCTTATTGACAAAAATATTATTTATATTTACCCAGACAATGGTCTTATTTTTTTTGCTTTTACTCATCCAGTAAATTTATAGCCTATAATAAATTTTCAAAAACTACCTCTGAGTACATGGTTTCTTGAATGCAAACTATTTTTCATGTCTGTTCAGTTGGTTAATTGGAAACAGCATACTGACGTGGTGGGAAAAGGGGTTGTTTCTCAACTGCTGTATGCATTTAAAAAATACTAATAAAAACTTTTAAAAATCTTCAAAATTAGTATTTTATTGTTATATGTAATATTAATATACTACTTGTGACATTTTATACTTCCTGTGCATAAAAACATTACCTCATATGCCTATTTTTAATAATTAAAAAAGCATGTTTCCCATACCAATTATTTTATGTCCTGTTCATGCCTCCATAATATAGTTAGCCTGACTGAGCCATAAAAATATACACAGAGTGCATACAGCACTTCACAATCATGGTAATCTCAGGGGGGGCCCAAACTTAACCCAGGGGGCAGTTGTTGACTTAAATTGACTGAAAATACACGCACCACAACACAGAGAATCCGAAAATACAGGAAAAACCCATTTACATTTCATTTCTCTGAACAAATTTTAAAAGCAACCTTTAACCACAATCTATTTTAGATGCATCTTCACTGTACAATTTACAAAAGGACAATAACCTGAATAAGCTTAACACTAACAGCATGAGCCACTTCAATTGTTACTGTTAGAGGTAGAACTTACAACTACAAATTACAAGAGAAATATAATTATCGTTATTTTTGACCCCATAGGAATTCCTCTATTGTCAGTCTACGTGAAGCTTACCCCTCTACACAAATCTGGAGAGAGCAATCGCTCCCCCAGTTCCTGAACCATAGGTTAGTCTTAAGCTTAACTTAAACGGTAAGTCAATAAGATTTGTATTTGTAATTTGTAGTTGTAGCATTTTTTCCATGCTTCCAATTTCTTAGGCCTACTTTCAAGTTTCATTGCTAATATGAAACTATACTATTACAAATACAATACATAAATATCCCTACTTCAATAATTTTTTCTTTTTTCTTCTGATCAGCTTTCTTTCCTGGCTCGTTTGGTTTCTTCTTTGGTGGCATTTGTTAACGTTAACACTGTTAATTTCGTTAAAATTAAATTGTGAATTTACACAATTTGCTCAAATACTGTGCTAAGTATGGTTAACGAATTCAACATTCTGGGTTTGCGGCTATAACTATATTTGAGCGACCTCTAGCGATTGAAACAAGATGTTTGACGTACTGGCGACTATCAATGTTCCATTTCTATATATTTTTAAAGGAGATATTTTTGTTCTTTTGCGTATTTAAATCTTAAAAGTTTGATGTGGGAAAGATCTGATTTTCTTTCTACAAAAATTTATAAATATAAGACTGAGTATTCAAATTATCGTAATACTAATAGTAAGTTCTTTGCATTCCTATAAACTTGATACTCTTCTAACTGTAATTAATTACTTCAAAACAGTATTAACTATTATCATATGTAACACCTTATGTCAGTGAAGCGTGAACTGCATATCACTTGTTTGTGTGACATCACAAAATTTTGTCATTCTATTGTAAATGACACAAAAGTTTAAACGTTGTATACTGTCCGTTGTCAGAAATGTTTATAATTAAGTAAGAGGGACGATATAACGTTAGACTTTTAGAGAGCAAACTGTTACTTCTCAGTAGTAAGGGTACATAAAGTTGCAAGGTCGAGCAAGTTTAAATTTTTAATGTAGCATAGTATTTTACGTAAATAATATTAGAATAGTTGAGGTTTTCCCCAACATAAACTTAAAATGGCCAAAAGATTTTGTTCTAATACGTATTTCAACTAATTTAAGTAATTATAAAAAAAAATATTTATTCCAATGTGCTTAGAGGTTCATGAATACTTGTCATATTTTATAATTTTTATTAAAATCAAATTTGTGCTTCATGAAATTAAACTTCCACTTCCCAATGGTTTTCAAATTGTAGAATATTTGATTATTATTTTATTTTAAATTATACTTAAGAGGTAAAAACTAGTAAAAGTCTTATTATTTAGTAAGCTATTTTAAAGTATTTTACTTAGAACAAGAAGCAAAGAACATGTTATTAGACTATATATGCTGACATTTTTTGTGACACAAATTTTTAGTATGATATATGAAATAAGTATACTTAAGAAAATCATGAAACATTTTCAAAAACAAATACAATAATAAATCTTGAGTACTTATTTGGTCAAACAATTTGTGAATAAGATTAATGCATGAATTGTTATGAATTTCAATGTTCCACTTTTTGATCTGAATAATACTTTGCAGATTTGAATCATCTGTAATTGTATGTAATGTATTATACCACTTAAAGTTCTCTTAAAACATAAAATATAAATAACATTACTTTTTTTCTATTTTATTTCTGTTTGAAAAGTGTAAAAGAAGATTATTTTAATGTTTTGGAAATGTAATGAAATTGTTCCAAAGCTCAATATGTTGTCTTCACTACATGGTAATGCTGCTTTACAGAAAAAGTAAATGTTTTTCTGTTGAATTACACTCTTGGCAATATAAAAATTATTTTTAAGTACCCATGCTCTTGGTGCCTGATTTTTAAATTCATAATAAGAGACATATATTTTTAAGTACTGGACTTTTCTCTGAATCTGAATCATAATTAATAAAATCAACTGCTCCTGGCAACTTAGTATAATCACCAGGTTTTAATATGTTTTTAGTGAATATTAGTAATAGTAATGTAATTACAAGTAATAAATAACAAAGGCATTTAATACAAATCACAATAAAAATACTTACAGCTATTGGCAGTTGACAGTAGTCTAAATTAGGTTTGTACTTTGAATGATAGATCACTGGCACTGTAAGCTAAAAGTCTGAAGTTTAACTCAAACCGTGTTTGTTATGTGATAATTCTGAATAATATAATTTGTTGTTTATTAATGTTGGGTAGAGGTTGCATAGAATTTAACTTTTTTAGCTAGTTAATAGGAGATTGGTCCTGTAACATTTATAGACTTGTATAAGTACAGTCAGGGTTAAACTTGTTTGTACTCTTTTTGAGATTTTATATGGAAAATTGGACTAAAATAATTTCACAATATTGGCTTCTGCTGGTCTTCTGTGGGAGTTTCTAGTCTCAGTTCATAAAAGTTGCTATGGACTACATTTTTTGGGATAGGATGAGGATAAGCTTCCAGACCTTTACATCTCTTTTTTTTTACATTCACTGTCTATCATTAGTTCTGCTGACAGATTTTGTCTACTTCCATGTGATAAGTATTTTCTTTTGATGTGCTTTTAGGCAGTGGTGCCTTGCACCTATTTTATGTGGTCTGTACATGCTGTCTGTCTTGTGGCTTATTATTTGGCTGAATATGAGTTAAGATGAGATATGTGGCTATCTGTCATCTTCTCTAGTGAAGGTTTGAGTCGAGATCTCCCTACTCTTCCTTTACTGTAGAATCATTAGTAGTGTAGCTCAGTGCTTTTCAACCACACTTCCTTGACAGACATCCAGGGGTTCCATGAGATATTGAGGTTCTGCAGGGTTTCACAGAATGCAAAAATTCTCATATTCTAATACGTAAATACATGCTAGTCACCTAATTGCAATCTGTCTACATCATATTTCTTTATTAGTATAATGGGTTTCATAATGACACAACATAACAACAAGTAATAAAATAATTATCTAGGCAAGGAAATAACAAAATGCAAAATAGAATATAAAGTAGTTGTAAAAAAAACTCACCAAATTAAAATAACTTATTATATATA